>NC_056743.1:1367187132-1367259632 GCF_019279795.1 Protopterus annectens
TTTTAAGTTTAAAAAACGGGGAAAAAAATGATATGTGTTTGATCAAAATGTTAGTCAAAATGGTTAAGAAACGGGGGGCAATTGATTTTTGATTGCATTTTAATAGGGTGATTGGAGAAAAACATTATTAAGATGTTTCTTTAGATCCTCAGGGTTGAGTGGGAGAACAGTTAAGTTCAATTGATTTGCTTAGAAAGGTTTAAGAATGTAAAGAATGTTGACTGTGATTTTGGGTTTCTCACAATTGATGTTGTGAATCTTTTCTCTGTTATCCCACAACAGGAAGGATTGATATGTTTTATGAAGCAATGGTTAAAAGCGGTTTAATTGAAGGACATAAGGCCAATTTTTTGTTGGAACTAATGGAGGTGGTTCTGAAGAATAATTTCATTTCTTTTGAAGGTGAACTATTTCAACAAGTTTTAGGGTTGCTTATGGGTGCTAAATGTCTCTTGCAAATGCTGTTTTGCTGACGGGAGAGAGAGCACATTTTGCATCTAGTAGGTACTCAGAAAATATACTTTATGTATAACAGATTTTTAGATGACATACTGATCCTATGGAAAGGGGACTAAGAATCTGTTAATGAGTTTATTGAATTTTTGGGGAAAATAATGAATTTTTGAAATTCACATTTCACTGGCATAAGCATTTTATTAACTATTTGGATTTGTCTATTTGCAAAAGTGAGGGGGGTTTTGCAAGCAACATTTATAGAAAGGAGAATTATTCCAACTCTTTGTTGCATTTTATTAGTTGTCATCCTTTCCATCAGCGAAAGGGACTGATTAAAGGACAAATGGTTAGAACTTAGACTGGTCAGTGATGAGGTAGTGTTTAAGGAAGAACTATTTAAACTTATTGATATGTTTTTGGATCGTGGGTATCCGTTGAAGTTGTTGCTCAGTGTGAAAAGAGATGTGCTTAAAGAAAGGGGTGGTAAATATGCCCCAATCTTACTTACAGGAGTAACACTAGTTGAGGAACAGCAAGCTGATTTAACAGAAACAAGAGGGAAGTACGACTGGTGTTGAAATATAATCACAGGACGCCTGAGATTATTGAAATTGTGAAGGAAGCTTGGAACCCCTCCCTGGATGAAGAGATCAGAAAGATTATGGGTGCAAGGCCAGATGTTGTGTATAGCAGGGGATAGAATCTGAAGGGAATTTTGGAAAAGAAAAGTAAGAAAAACTATAAGTCTATTATGAAGAAATGTGGATTTTGTAGGTGGTGTAGATTTGTGAATGAGAGTTCATATGTATGTGTTAGAGGGTACAAATACACTATTCTGTGTCCTGACAATGTAATTGTTGCACAAAGAATCTGGTTTACTTAGCTACCTGTACCTCCTGTGATGCTTATTATGTAGGCAAGACTAATAGGAGGTTACGTGATAGGATAGCTGAACATATGAGGTCTATTAAAAAGAAAGATATGCAACGACTTTATTTGCACAGCACAAGATGCACAGAATTTATCAAATTTGTATTCTTTGTTATTGGTCGTGTTTGGATTGTGGGGAAGGTGGAGATGTATTTAATAAGGTGGGGGCATTGGAGGCAGAATGGCAAATCAGATTAGATGCCTGTAGGCCTCCAGGCTTAAATGACCATGTTTCTTTGAAACCTATGTTGAAACTCAGATCTCAAATAAATTTGAAATTATTTTTATATTTATGATATTTATTAATGATGTATATTTTTATATTTAATTAGTAAATATTTTATACACATATTTATATGGATTTTGTGATATGTGTTATGTATGTTTTTGTATTTATTATGAGTTTTTAATATATGATTTTTATTAACATGTATCAATATCAGGTTTGTATTTAGGAAGGTATTCTAAGTAATATTAATGTATAGTATTGATTTTTTATGTTTTTTAAGGAATACAAAAAATGTTGTTATTCTGATAGGGGGGTGGTATGGTGTTCAACCAATGGTGGTGGATGTCACTGTTTAAAAAGCTTTGGTTTGTTTTAATTAATGACTCTGATGAAGCCGGATTGTTGGCGAAAGCGTTTGTGTGCTTAGTCTGTACTTGTCAGTCTGTTCTTGCAAATAAACCTTACTTCGTTGGTGAATTTTGCTTATCCTTTGGATATTCATTGGACTTTGTGGAGCTGTAATTATCTGTACAAGGTTGCCTTAGCACAGATCATATTTTCATGCCATTTGCCCCAACATATTTTTAATTTTCACTACTACATTTCTGTGATATATTCTGGCTGTAAACCTTTTAGCCAGATCTTTTGAAAGTCCATCATATTAAAATTCATCACTGCAAATCGTTTCTTACTGTAATAAATTTGATACTTGGATACAGACCTTTTTATATGTTTAGAATGTCGGTTATTATAGGGGAGCAGTAGATTTTTTGAAAACTGTTTCCTATGGAGAGTGGTTGTCGTGGATCCATGTATACATTTCATGACTGACACATCTAGAAAATCCATCTTCAATACATCAGCTTTCAGAGTAAAAGACATTTCAAATGCATTTGCTTTTAAAAATTCTGAAAATAAATTAGATTTTCCCTGCTTCATTGCCAGACCACCCAATGATCATCCAAAAAACTCAAGCAATGCATTATCAAATGACAAAAATTCATTCCCCTGTTGCCTAAGATGTAAGTTTCTTCCAAGTACGCTGTAAGCAAGTCTGGCGACAAAGGCTCAAATGCCATTCCCACTGCTATTTCTTTTAACTGGATATATATGTGATTGTCATTAGAAAAAAAAACATTCATTGTGAAGACCATCTCAGTTAATCATACCAGAAAATCCTTTAATTCAAATGTATGAATATCAGCTTTCCCTAGACAAAATCTCAATGTTTGCTAGTCATATTCATGTGGAATAGGCATGTATAAAGAACTGATATGGAATGCTCATAAATACCAGCCTTGTTCTAATTTAATTACTTGTATATGATTCAAACAATCTGTAGTATGTTTAAGCTGTGCCTTAACTAAAGATAACTGGTATGAAACAGCGTCTTAACTTATTTTATGTAATAATAATCACTAATAAGCACTGAGGAAGCTTGTATTTGAGTGAAACTGGTATGCAGTTTTCTTAGGACAATAAAAGAATCATATTGTATATACAGTTCCATTTTATAAATGCATTTTGGAGGATTGTGACTTGACCTCTCAAAAAAACAAAAAAGAAAAAAAAAGAATTGTATCAGAGTGTCCCTGTCACCCTACCAAGGCTTTATGTGTTTTGGGGTCAAACAATTGCAGTTTGATTAAATGACATGCGATTATTTATAGCAGACCTAATTCAAACATTAGTAGAACTTACCAAGACTCATGTCTGAAATCAGTCTATATTTACACCAGTTCTACAAACTGCAGCACTGTTGTTCACAGATGCATAGCAAGGTTGAGGTGAAGAGCCAGCCTCCCCAGTTGCAAGGTGTTGGGGGTATGATCTTAAGTGGTGAGAATGGCTTTTTTTCTTAATACATTTTCTTTTTTTTTCTCCCCACATCAACACGAGGGCACTGGGGAGTGACATGCTGCTCCAGACAAAACCATTAGTCTTAGAACAAGACTTGTCACATGTATTTTCTTTTTTTTTTTTTAAAGTAGTTGAGATGATACATATGGGTCTGTGTGGTGGTGATTTAAAGAACTTTACTGAAGAGAGGGAGTTGCATTGAATTTTGAAGCTACAGGCAGATAAGAAACCTGGATTAAATGATAAGGTTTCTTTAAAACCAGCATTGAAGTCTAGAGATTTACATAGATAATGTGTATATTGTGTTGATAGGCTGATGAAGCACTGGAATAACTATTTAAATGTGATCTATGTTGATTTAATTGTCTGATGAAGCATATTTTGTGTGAAAGCACTCACATTTGTTCTTTTATGCTGTATTAAACAGTTTTTACTTTGCACTGTCTCACGAGTTCCTTCTTTTATTGTTTTTACTTTGCTGTTGCTACGTTTGGCAGGAGCACTAATTTTGCCCATTGGAGGTTTCTTTTTAATAAATTTAGTAAGAACTCAAAGCCCTGGTATGTGGAAATATGAGATACAAAAAAATTCAGTATAGGATGAGGTATATCTTCAGAATCAATATAGAGAAGTTTAAGACAGGAGCATAACTTAAAATTGCAGAGCTCCAGGGTAATATTCATTACAATATTTCACAGCTCGTTTAGTTTGGCAGTGCATCTCAGGAAGATGCATGCCTCTGTATCCCATAAAAAGTACAGTTTTGTACCTACCATAAATGTAGATGTTCGAGGATTCCATTGCTGCAGTCCTTACTATTGGGTATAGTCCGCATCCAGTCGGCCCGAATACCAGAGTATATGGCTGACGTCGGTCAGGGCGCATTAGACTGACGTCAGTACGTCAGGGTACTAATGCGCATGACCGGCGTCATATCCTCAGTCTTTTCTTGCCCCAGATGTCAGAAGACCCTAAAAAGACAAGGCCCAAAATACCTGCACCAAAACATGAACAATATATACAAAAATATAAGCAGGTAAACTCACCTACACAACCACCCCTAAACACAGAGGGGAAGGAGGGAGGGGAAATTGGACTGCAGCAATGGAATCCTCGAACATCTACATTTATGGTAGGTACAAAACTGTACTATGTTCTTCGTTTTCCATTGCTGCAGTCCTTACTATTGGGTAGAATCCCAAAGCAGAGGTAAGGGAGGCTGGCAAATCATAAAGAAGCAGGAGCTGACAACATGCCTTGCAAAACAGCTGTGGCAAAACCAGCCCTAGACTTAGAGTAGATAGGAAGGTGATAATGCTTAGAGAAAGTATGCACTGAACTCCAAGTAGCTGCTTCCAAAATATCCTTAGTTGCCACCCCCCATAGAAATGCTGTTGAAGTGGCAGTAGCCCTAGTGGAATGAGGCCTAATCCCAGCTGGAACCTCCTTGCCATGATGGGAATAACAAAAGCAATGCAAAAGCCAATCCACCTAGAAATAGTTTGTTTTGACACAGGCTTGCCCTGCTAACTCAAAGCAAAAGAAACAAACAACTGCTGAGACTGCCTAAAATCCTTAGTCCTGCTTAAGTAATAACGCAATTGCCTGTGTACATCTAAAGTATGCAAAATCTTTTCCCTTTATTTTGGGGGTCTGCATAAAAAGTAGGCAAATGAATAGTTTGGTTTAAAGCCACACTAGAAACCACCTTAGGCATAAAGGAAGGATTAGTACGTAATGATACCCTATCCTTATGGAAAATCAAAAGGGCTCGACTGCCATAAGGGCCTGCAACTCAGACACCCTTCTTGCAGAAGTAATAGCCAACAAAAAGCAGTCTTCCATGACAAATATTTCAATTCAGCAGTAGCCGCGAGGCTCAAAAGGTTGTAGAGTAAGTTTTTCCAACACAAAATTGAGATCCCAAGCAGGAGTAGGAGCTCTACGGGGTCTTATATTTTTGCCCCTCTAAGAAACTGCTTGAACAAAGGATGCTAAAACAATGGTGGGTCACAATCATAGTGAGCTGAGATTGCTGCAGCATGAATCTTAATGGAAGAGAAGGACAGACCCTTGTCCAGTAACTCAGTAAGATATTGAAGAGCCATACTCAAATTAGGCTCAGAAATCTCCAAATTCTTTGCTTTACTCCAAAATAAAAATCTTTTTCCATTTTGCTGCGTACACTTTCCTTGTACTAGGTCTTCTAGCTTCCCTAATCACATTTAAAACTTGTTGAGGAAGTTGAGACCTGCTGTGTTTCAACACAGAATATGCCATGCTGTCAGATGAAGAGAGAGAAGCTTGACATTGAGCAGATGACCGCCCTGCTGGGATAACAGATGTGGAATCAAAGGTTAAGGCCATGGAGGCTTCTTTACCAGACTCCGAGTAGAGGGTACCAGTGTTGCCGAGGCCAATCTGGAGCTATCAAAATCATCCTTGGCCTGTCCTGTCTGACCTTTAACAGTACCTTTGGAAGAAGAGGCAGAGGTGGAAAGGCATACATGAAGGTTTGTCCAACTGAAAGACAGAGCATCCACTTTCCAAGCTGTGTGATGAAACCCCTTTGTGCAAAACTGTGGCAGCTGGTGGTTTAGTGGAGAAGTTTAACAGATCTATGTCTGGAGTTCCCCAAGACACTGTCAATTTCTGAAATACATGAAGATCCAGTTTCCACTTGTGGGGATCCATGATTTGTCTGCTTAACACATCTGCTAAGGAGTTCTGTGCTCCTGGCAGAAACCTTGCCTGAAGAGTTAGGGTGCAAGCGTGGCAGTCTCCCATAAAATCATTGCTTGCCTGCATAGAGGATAAGAATGTGTTCCCCCTTGTTTGTTGAAGTACCACATGACAGTTGTGTTGTCTGTTAGAATCAACACCTGCCCTGGAAGAAGTAACTCCTTGAAAGCCAGCAATGCGAACTGGACTGCTAACATCTTCTTCATGTTGATACGTAGATGCTGTAGTCTGGCAGGCCACTTGTCTTGTATCCACTTTCCATTTAGATGAGCTCCCCAAGCAATGTCTGAGGCATCTGTCGGTAAAATCTGACTCTCCTCTGGCCGGGTCACAGAGAGTCCCTTGTTTAGGTGACATTCCTGAGCCCACCACAAAAATTCTCTTTGAAGGCAAGGTATTATTTGAATGACAGTGTCTAAATCCTGGCAGTGCTGTGTCCATATATTTTTGAGATACCATTGTAACTTCCTCATATGCAGTTTGGCATTGGGAAGCACCAGAATACAAGATGCCATGAACCCTAATGCTTGTAGGACTGTCTCTGCAGTCAGCACGGACTGATGAGATAGTTGATGGAAGTAAAGTGATAGACTCTTTTGTTTGTCCGGGGTTAAAAAGGCCATCTGGGCTGCTGTATTCAGTCTCACACCCAGAAAGCACATGTCTTGAGAGGGTACTAGACTGGACTTTATTTCGCTCACAGAATACCCTAGGCATCTTAGCACTGCTATAAGATATTCCAGCTGCTGTAGAAGGTCTTCCTTTTCGAGCCAGAATCAGGCAGTCGTCTAAATAAGGATAGATTTGAAGTCCTTGTAGCCTGAAGTAAGCTATCACTGGAGCCAGAACCTTTGTGAATACTCTGGCAGTAGATAAGCCAAAGGGCAATGCAGAGAACTGATAATGAGAATCTCCAGCTCGAAACCGCAGATACTTCCTGTAACTTAGCCTGATAGGCACATGAAGGTAAGCTTCCTTGAGATCTAAAGTTACCATCCAGTGATCTTTGCCTAGCAGGGGTAAAAGCTGTTGTAACGTCAACATCTTGAACTTGGGAATGTCCAGATAAGTGTTGAGGAGAGATAAATCCAAAAGCAGTCTCCACGTGTTCCCCTTCTTTGGTACTAGGAACATGCGATAATAAAATCCTAGGCCCCTTTGTGATACAGGGACTGGCTGAATGATGTCCAACACCCATCTATCTTGAGTAATTAAATCCCAATTTTCTTTGAAAAGAGACAGTCGTCCTTCCAAAGGAGCTGCCAGACGAGAATCTACTGGCAGCTGAAAAGGCAGGTCATTGGGTCTGTTTACGAAAGGACTGACCCCTGCCCTCACCAGAAGTCTGAGCAGGTGAACTCCCTGTTCTAGGTCTAAAAAGAACCTTGAGCCCTGCCCCTACCACGTCTAGACCTACCCCTAGACTGGGAATCATAAGCAGGATATGTCCACCCCTTAGCAGGCCAATTTCTACTAAACTGCGGTGGCTGTACCTGCAAAAAATCTTTAACAGTTTGCATAGACTTAGCTTTGTCCTCCATTTTCTTTAAAACTGCTTCCACAGGTGAACCAAACAACACATCAGACTGTAAAGGAGCATCCAAAATCCTTGTCTTAACATGGTCAGCCAAATTTTGATCCCTCAACCAGGCATGCCTGCGAAGAACAGAACTAGTGGCAGCCACCCTCGAGGAGGCCTGCACAGCATCAAAACCACATTGCAAAGAATGCTTGCCCACTTGTTCAGACACATAAACTAAATCCAGCAAGTCTTTACAATCAATACCTTCCGCCAAAGCATCCACCTTAGATTTCAATTGTGAAAGGAGATAATTTTGATATTTCAGCATGTGAAACTGACAATTCAACGCCTCATGGCTAGAGTGGAAGAAGTATACACTTTCTACCCCATCTATCTAACGCCCTTGCCTCTTTGTCAGTGGGAACAGGATTTTAACCACAGAGGCCTTAACACCTTTAGGCCCCTGAGAAACAGTTTCTGGGTCCGCCCTAGGACTCTTAAACAAATACTTATGAGCTTCGGGCACCCTATAGTACCTATCAGGTTTAACAGGAGCAGGAGGCAAAGAATCAGGGTTCAGGGAAGCCTCTGCAAAAACATCTTCCACCACATTCAACACAGGAGGTATAGCTAAGGGCCTATGCTGGGGTAAAACAAGAATTCCTAAGCCTCTTCCTGAATCAGAGTAATCCTGGCCTTCCCATTTAAAGTGCTCCCTCATGGAATGCAGAGTCTCTGAAAATGAAAATCCTCAGGAGGAGAAGCCAAGGAGTGGCATCATCCACATCAGAATCAGAATAATGAGGATACTCCTGCAAATCTTCCAGAGAAGACTCAGAAGCCCCTGAACCCTGTTCAAAACTGTCAAACTCTGGTTCCACTCTAGGCCTCTTATCAGGAGGGCCCATAGAACCTCTAATCATAGTAATCAAATCTTCTGCCATTTTAAGCATATGTTTCTTAGGTACAGAACCCGAAGGCTAGGAGAAGCCCCTACTGAAGCTGAAGTTGGCCTACCTCTAAAAGAAGTTTTGGCAACAGAAGGAGAGGCTCTAACTACTTTGGGAAGAGAGGGAAGAATAGTTACCTGAGAAGCCCCCCAGCCTGGCCTGCCTCCTGAGAGGGTACATCCTGTAACAGTAAAGTTTCTGCCTGAGACTCCATAGAAACTCCTGGCAAAACCTCTGGCTCCACTGAGCCACCTAAAGAACCGACGTCCGGGACTGCCGGTTCATCAACCCTAGGCTTCGCTGTTTTGTCCTTGCGCTTCTTGGAAGCGGGCCGGAGCACCCGACGGCATTTTATAATTGCAACGCTTCCCAAACACTAACCTGGCACAGTCTAACCTCCTCTTAATAGTGCGCTTGTTAAACCTCGCACAAGAGCGGCAACCAACAACGCCGTGCTCAGGCCCTAAACAAGGTATACACAATGTATGGTAATCCCTATGAGGTATTTGTTTCCCACAAGAAATACAGTTATTCACTTTTTCTGACATCCGTTAAATACTGAGGCAAGAAAAACCAAAATGTTCCAACGGGTACTTAGCCAACTCTGATTCGGTCTGAAACTCCGGTTTCGGAAATATTTCAGAACGCCAACCTGCACTCGCAAAACTGCTTCTGTATCGGACCACGCGGCAAAAAAGACTGAGGATATGACGCCGGTCATGCGCATTAGTACCCTGACGTACTGACGTCAGTCTAATGCGCCCTGACCGACGTCAGCCTTATACTCTGGTATTCGGGCCGACTGGATGCGGACTATACCCAATAGTAAGGACTGCAGCAATGGAAAACGAAGAACATCCTACTATGCACCTTTCTGATTTGCCTACCATACTGTGCAGCAAAGGTAGGTAGGAGTTTCAACAGATATACCAAAGCTGTACAGCAAAATACTGTAAAGTCAGAGTCTGCAGAGTTAGGGAAACTCGTTTCCCTAGTGAGATGAAATGGGTGGAATGCGACTATTAGCTATATGAACCCTCGGCAAATGTGCAAAGTACAACCATCTGGCAGGCAATGTACTATGCAAACTCCCTGTTTTGAGGGCATCTGTGTTGTGCTTCTGCAGTATTGCTGCAAACATTCTTGTCACTGAGCATCTGAGCAGTAGGGTTTTATTCACTGCTCAAATGCACAATGAGGCTTTAAGAGTTGCTTTACATTTGTATACTATCAAAGCCAGTCTTGTGTAGTACACAAACGATTAGTAATATTACTCGTTATTGCTTCATTATGCTATCTTTTATCCTCTGACTCTTATTAATTCTCTTAATGAACTAAGACAGCTGAGCTGAAGAGGTTCAGGAGCATAGCAAGCATGCATGTAAGTACTGCATACTGCTGCAAAATTCTCTTCATCCATGCTAAATATTCTCGTGTACTTCATCAGAAATCGCCATTCTTTTAAGTTCCTTTCTAGGTCCCCTGATATTTCCTTCACCATTGTAAATCAGATACCAGTACCTACCAATAAATAATATTCCCTTCTGAAACCTTATTTCTCCCCAAATGTTTCTACATGCCACAATAGCAGTTTCAGGTGGAATATAACTATACACCAGCACACCAGTTACTCATAATATTATGTGGAGAATAATCAAGTTATGTATAAAGGACAGAGATGCAAAACTCAACTTTTATTTTCAGATGTAGTTCAGTTAACACACTTTAGCCAACTGAATAATTCTGAAATGTCTGAGCATTCTTACTGTACTGAATTCTATGAAAAGACAAATTAGTCCATCACTATTCACCACATTTGCGATTAATTTTACTTAGAAAATGGGCGTGAAGAATAAATGAATGAGGATACAAAATACCTTCAACGGGTGAATTAAAATATTGGGAGAGTTTGGTAAAAAATAGTGCCTATTCATGAAACACAATACATCTGCCATGACTGAATTATTTTACTGAAGCTGCCATTTTGCAGCTCATTAACTTTAAGAAGCTATGGGTATTGAGTGAGCAAAAAAAGTGTAAAATAAGAACAGAACTAACACAAGTAACTGCAACAGCAACAGTTTTGAGGATGTTTGTGCTTATGTAATGGTTTGCACTATTTGGCCCTGACAACACACAGGTAAAATACTTTACGGTGGGTATTACTTTAATGTGAATTGTAAAAATTCACTTATTTCATCACAATCAGACATTTGACCAGTACACAGTCAACAAAGTGGCTGTGTGTGCATTTGTGTGCTTGTGTCTGTGTGGGAAGTTTTAATAGTACTCACTGTATGAGTTTGCAAAATAAATGAAAATATATTACTCTGTCTTTTATTTATGTAAGTATGTATTTACTCATTTGATTATCATTGGATGCCAGGTCTCACAGCAACCTGGGTTGCCCATTATTTCCCTATAATGCCCACATTGTCAGGCATTATTTCTTGCTTGGTCTTCAAAAATGCTTAAACCCAATTGGGTGCCAAAGAAAATATCAGTTTGCTGAAAAAAAGCTAAATTAAAACCAAGACTAAGGAACTCAGAATATTTATGAAGTGGAGTCATTTTCTTCTAATAATGGTGGTATTAATACTAGCTGTTAATTAAGACATTGTCCTTTCTTTGTATCTAGCACTTGTCTCAATGTTACTTTTTCACTGCTTTAAACTGCAATGCAAAATACCACAGCTTCAGTCAGACCCTTCCCTACATCTTTGTCTCAGCTCCAATCAAAAAAGGTCCAGTTCAGGTATTTCAGAATAGCACTTATTAATGTAGAATAGGACTTTGTTGCTAGAATGTGTGCTCTTTCTGAAAAAATGCTACAGCTTCTGACAAGTCAGAAAAGTACTTAAATGCCATATGTTTTTTCAAATAGAAAATCACACACACTCATGCATTGTTCAACTATTTCATAGCTATTTGTAGGGTAAAATACATTAAATATTCTACTATAAATAAACAGGAAAACAGATTACTTCTAAAAAGACACCATAAATAAAGAAAACAATTATAAATAAATAAAAAATACATTACAAAACCAAAATAAACAAACACAGAGACCATCTATCGAGTTCAATAATGTTCTCCAGGATAGACATTAGAAAGGACAAATGGGCCTGCTAGGTGTGGAGAGGCCTGCTGTCAGTCTCCTACTTCCCATTAGGCATTATTACTTATTTCGCTGCTCGTTATCTATCCCTGTTGCTATGCCGAGTTTTAAGCAGGCACTCACATGTTTAACCACTATAGGGTTTTCATTACAAAAGGGGTTTTGCAGAACTACACCAAGTCTTTTTTGAATGCAAGCCATAATCTGAGTTTCAGAGGAAGGTTAATGATTTGCTGGAGGGTAACTGGTGAACTGCTTAGGCAATTACATTCAAATAACAAATCATTTAGGAGATCTAACTATCAGTGGGTTGCAAATTTGGAAAGGCGAATAAAAGACCTCAAGCAGCAGCATAAATTGGAATGCAAGTTGTTTGGAGTGTAGGACGTCAGGTCCACACCAATTTCTGCAAGGGAAATAGAAGTGTCTCATAGTAGGTGCAAAAGAAAGAAGGCCTCAGAATGTAAGTGCTAAAAAATGGCTACCAAGAAGAGTATTCTTACAGAATTACAACATGTTATGAGTATGGAAGACTAAAGACATCAGGTTGTTTTTCAATTCCATGATGAAATAAAAAAGCTTAGGTCAGATAGCTGTGGCAAGAGTTTGGATCACGTTTTATTTACTGCCTTAGGAAAGGAACTCATGCTAGCCAGACCAGGTATTATTGAAATGAAAGTGAGCTACCAACTTAACTTGGCTAAACTGCAATTTTAAATCCCGACTCAGCACAGATCAGCACAAAAGCACTAACAGTGTTTCATAATTTTTGATAACTTATGATAAGGTAAGGTAATTTATTGTGCTTGATTATTCTAAAGGCCAATTATGTTCAAAAACATATGCAGATGAAACAGAATAAAATAATGCAACTTTGCAGTTGCAAGATCGTAGAAGTGTATGAAATCTGGCTGAATATGCTGAAGACATTGCATGCTGCTGGAGTTTAAAGTTAGCTTTCTTTTGGAATGCTGTGTGGAAGGCAAAGACTTCACTGAGGTGGTCTCCATTTTTAAAAATGGCACAAGTATAAATGGGACATGTTACACTCACTGGCTTGTACTATGCCTCCTTGGGAAAGACTATGTCAGGAAGCTGGTAATTGTTTAGCTTTTGTTCGAGGAGCAACAATGCGGTTATCATGCTGGCTGCAGAACACCGGATCATCTCTTTACCATTACATGAATATTGGCTGGGTTATAGTAATTTGTCAGCCCTGTCTGTGTATGATTTGTTGACCTTGAGAAGACATATAACTGAGTAACCTGGAATGACCTGTGAATAGGGAATTTGGAGTTACTGTGGTATACCATTTTTGTCCCATAGTAGGTGCACCTGCATTTTATGAGTTAAATCAGATATATTCAATGTCAGTATAGCACTCTCACAGAGGTATGGAATGAATCAAATCCTGTTCAGTTTTCATAGACAAGATGGTAAGGTACAACAAATGTTTTGAAGAGTATCCAGCTTAAAAACATGAGGACTGCCTTTTTTTTTTTTTTTTTTTTTGCAGATGATGTTGTCCTGGTAGTTTCAGATGACTGTTATCTCTGGTGTGAATTTCAGTGGTTCACTGATTAGTGTGAGATCAGCACTTCTGTGCTAGAAGTTGTGGTTCTCTTCCATGAAGATTAAGGAGTTGATTGCTCTCTGCAGGACAGGAGGAATAGCTACCTCAAGTGAAGGAGTCCGCATATCTTAAGAGACTTCTCCATGACTAAGAATAAAGGGTAATCAGAAACTGACCAGCAGATGGGAGCAGTTCTAGCAGTACTCCTGTTGTTGCTGTTGTACTGGACTATGGTGGTGATGTCATATCTGAGACATATGACATTGTTCTCAATTACCACCAGTCTGTTTCCCAGTCCTCACCTATGGTCATGAGATAATGAATTTAAGCATGATATCACAAGTACAAGTGGAAGTGGTGGAAGTAAGGTTTTTTCATAAGGTTGGCAGGCTCACTGAATAGGGGGCTCTGTAGTTTGGGATGATCTTGGCATACAGCCACTGCTCTTCAGGAATGAGAAAAGCCAAATGAAGTGGATTAGACAGTTAGTAAGGATGCACCCCCCCAAGGCACCTCACACAGAATGTGTACCGGGTAGAGCCCACTGGGTGCAGGCACCAAGACAGACCCAGAACATCCTGGTGTGTTTATCAGCTGAACTTGGAATGCCTAGGCCTTCAATTGGATTAGATGCAAATTTGTTAGGAATAAGGAAGTCTAGTCTGCTATGCCCAACTTGCTATCATTGTGACCCTTACCAGGAAAGGCAGTTCAGATGATGGATGAAAGGATGGAAGAATGGAATAATCCAAAAAAACAAGAAATGAACTGGACAACTTCAAAAAAAAGTGGAACTAGAAAATAGCATCAGTGCTGTAAGTCAACACACAGACTGCATCAACAGCAAAACACCACTGAGCACCAGCAGAACTTGAAGAAATAATGCAAGGTTAAAACCATATAGTAACAAAATAAGGAGCAAGGGATTAACTTAAAAAAAAAACAGCAATAATGTACAGTCAAGTTGAGAAAATGTGAGAAACTCTCTACTCTCACTTGCTAAGATCATAAATGTATAAACTGGATCTCACAGACTATTTCAATAGTGTAGCTTAGGGACTACAGGTAGCGGCTGACCCAGTCACACAATCAATGCAATCACCCAGCAACAAAAATGAAATGGGATGTTATTTATTTTATTATTTATTTATTTGCAGCTTGTTAACTGGGAAAGTCCATTGGGCCGAGGTGAGCCCTTTTTCAATGGAGAACCGGGGAGAAAAGCTCCATGTGAATACATATACATACAGCCAAATACAAATACATACAGCCAAAGTACATATACATACAGCCACAATACAAATATAAAAATATAAGTTTAACAAACAATATAATGAGACACAGAATCAAAATTAATAGAGGGTGTTATGACCATCAAATCAGTAGGGTTAATACTGTTTTATGTAATCCAGTGACATGTTGTGTAATAATAAAGGTAAGTGTGTAATAGTTTTTGCTTTATAGAGTAGAGAGAGGGGGAGAAGGAAAAGATAATATGGAGGGAGGGGGGAGGATAGGTTATGTTAGTGTTAGGTTAGGTACAGATAAGGTATGGATGATGGAATTGGAGGTGGAGCTACAGCGAAGAGTTTAGGAAGGGTGGGTGCAGGAGCATTCCCATTTGGAAGATAGATGAGAATGAAGTAAGGTTTTGAAGGTAGTGGGGTTCTGGGAGGTATGAATTTGGGAAGGAAGTGAATACCATTACTGTGTGAGGGAGAAAGACAGAAGGAGTTGACCAGGAGTGTGTAATGGCTTGTACACTTCGAGTAGGTTTTCAATGTTAGACCTGAGGGATCGGACAGGAAGATGCATGGTAAAGGTAGGAGAGAGAGAAGGACAATCTGAGGGCTTAAAGATGAATTTATGGGCAGTCAAAAGTTGAATATAAGAAAGACAGTTGGGGACTCTAGCCTTTTTAAGGAGTGTAGACAGTTGCTGTGATGAGAGATGATTTGGAGCCTGTAGCAAACTTTGTAATTTTGTTGTAACGGGATGCCAGTTTAGATATGAGGGTGGCTTGAAGACTGGTAATGATGAGAGCACCCTTAACGAGGGAGCGGAGACGACAGGCAGAAGAAAGAGTAAGTTTAGAAGAGCAGGTAAGAAAGAGATTGTGGTGGCAAAGCATATCACATTTTTGGTGGGTTTTCTTAACAGTAGTTTGAAGATGAATACTGAACTTGAGTTGTTCGTCAATCATGACACCTAGGAGCTTGGTATGGGATACTACTTCAATAGGTTTCACATTCTGGCTTGTAATTGAGAAGGCGCTTTTGTCTAATTTGGTGTTTTTAGTTGGGGTGAATATCATAATTTCAGATTTAGAGGCATTAAGGGCTAGGTGGTTGCTGAACATCCAAGCCTTGGTGCTGGTGAAGGCTGCCTGAGTAGCTTGCTGGAGTGTGGGGAGAACTTTAGCAGAACAGATAATCATAGAGTCATCGGCATATTGGATGAGTTTAGTATTAGGGATGCAAAGATGGCAATAGTTTATGAAGATGTTGAAAAGTAAAGGGCCCAGTATTGAGCCTTGAGGGACAACTGTGAGGGTGTCTAGGTAGGAGGAGGTACATTTATTCCATTTGACAGCCTGTTGTCTGTTTGAGAGGTAACTGGTAAACCAGTTGATGGCTGCCAGGGTGAGACTGAGGTGTGAGAGTTTAGAAAGCAGTAAGCTATGGGAAATAGTATTGAAAGCTTTGGATAAGTCTGAGAAAAGGGAGGATGCTATGTTACTGGAGTCATGTTCATGGTTGATAATGTCAAGGAAAGATAGGAGGGCAGTGGTGGTATTATGACTGGGTCTAAAGCCCTGCTGTGTTGGGGTGAGGAGGTGATTGTCAAGAAGATAAGGTAGGAGTTGGTGGTGAATACATTTTTCAAACATTTTTGAGATGGGGGAGAGGATGGTTATAGGGAAGAAGTTGGAGATGTCTGAATTATTGTTGCCTTTATGTAGGGGAATGATGAAGGCTTTTTTCCAGAGAAGGCCCACATAGGATTCTTGGATGGAGTGGTTAATGAAAATACCGATGGGGAGAGCAATACAGTCAGTAGCTAATTTGAGAAAGTTTGAAGGTAAGTCATCTGGGGCACTGGAACAAGGTTTTAGTTTATTAAGGAATAATTTTATAGTATTGACAGAGATAGATTTCTGGGAAAAGGGAGGGAGGGGTGTGCTATTGGTGGTGTAAGGCAAGGAATATGGCGGGTAGGAGAGGGTGTGGAGTATGTGTGGAATATAGTGGTTAACTTGGCTATTGAGTAAATGAAGGAGTTAAAATTGGAGGCTATGATATGGTCTGAGGCATTGGGGTCGGGACAAAGGTTATCTTTCCTTCTAGTATTAAGGAGAGTGGAGACATGGCTCCATAACTTTTTCGGATTGGTTTTGTGGTAATTTTGTAGCTTAGAGTAGTACATTTTACGGTTGGAGGCTATTTGGTTTTTTACTAAGTTGCAAAGCCATTTATATTTGTTAAAGGATTCTGTTGTCATGAGTTTTCAGAGGGTTCCAGTTCATTTGTTTTAAGGAGTCAGAAAAGGATTTGGGGTTGAATTTTGTGAGGGTACGGGTTGAGCCGAGAAGGCGAAACTATTCCTGAGAAAAACAATCAGTGGAAAAATGGAGGCCAAAACACAGATAGAAGTTCAAAAAAGCCTAAGAGTAAGTTATTGGAAACCACAAGTGAACACAAGAGGGATTTACAAACAGCAGGTCAAATAGCCAGTTCTAGGGGCATTTTGCCAAGCAGTTACAGCAAGGTAAATGGAATTATTAAAGACAGATGGTGTACAACAACCTTCTGGTGTTGTCTGAGAGTAGTTAGCGGAGTAAAACTTACAGCTGAGGAGGAGATGTATGGGGGGGACAGTCTGCTTAGTTCTGCCAGTGAGTGCATTGCTAAAAGAGGCTAGAAGCAGTACAATTTACACCTTTTTAAAAGAACTGTTACTGTGAACGTACATGCCAATACTTGAGAGGTGAATGCACATATAGGGTGGCAGCCACAGTTCAAAATGGAGCTGTGCAAGCTGTAAAGAAAGTGAGACTAATGTTATTATAGAAGTAGAGCCAAAGTAGGGTAGAAGCAGTGATGGTAACAATCAGGAAGGTAGAGGCTACAGGGGGAGTTAAGGGGGAGTTAAGGGGGAGTTAAGTCGGGAGGTTAGTATAGAGTAGACTAAAGGGAAAGTAAGGCGGTCAGTTATACAGATTCAAACATTCGCAGACATAGCAAAACAAGCAAATTTACTCTGTAAAGGAGGATTATGTCATAATCTTTTTAAGTATCCTGCAGTAAATAGGCTGATAAATATTCCTTTACTTTCATATAAAATTAGTTTTGAAAACAGATGTGTAGATAAAAAATCATGAGATATTTATAGCCAAAGGAGGCAATATGGAGATGCTTGTCAAATTAAGATCTCTAATATATCTTCACTTCCAAACTGCAATTCTTATTCACTCAGGCTGCATGTGAGGCATGTTAGCCAAAATCTAAAAAAATATTTTTTCATTTACTCTTAAGCTGAATAGCTCATTCTACTTGGTATTGGAAACATCTTTTATCTTTGAGACAGGGTGCACTGACTACATTGTGAAGCGTACTTGCACTTCTTCAAAAATCTTTAAAGTTCTTACTTAGTCACTGTTTCTTGCAAATGTATGGGCTGGCACAGTTTGAAATGTGCCTCCTAATCAAATATGCAAGTCAATTAACATTAGACACCTGCATTTGATAGATAATGTACTTCAGACATTCGAAGATGGTTAGGCCTAGGAAGGATATAAAAGAGACTGGAATTTATTTTTAAAGAAAATTCCCTGCTACTGAAGAATGTACCAGGAATCATGCTCAAAGGGAAGCCTTTATCCAGCAAACTGACAAAAGCAATTAACAAGCTCATTTACACTTTAAGCATTTCTTCAGTTGCAGGTACATTCTTTTGATTTTCTCATTTTGGATTTTTGTTTGGACTGATTTACGCTACCATATAATTGTTCTACAAAGTACCTATACCATCTTTGAAAACATTAAATTATTATGGGAATTTGGTAATTGCTTCTTTCATTGAAACAGTGAAGAAATGTGATTTTCTGATTTTAGTAGTTAGTGTATGGTGCAAGACTGTTTTATAGTGGCATTTTTAGTTTGTGGGGTAGTAGTACTGTGAGTAGATCTGTGTACTGTCTTTGCCAATGTTGTGCAATTTCTATTTTGTACATATAAGCTTGTAGTGGTGCAGGGATGTAGCCACTTAATGTATTACTGTGCATTTGATGGATCGAAATTTGATACCTTGAGTTATTCCCTCACGTTTCAATCAAATGTGAAGTCAATTTAGTGCCATAGCATTACTGTTAACAATAAATAAATAAATAGCTAAACAAATATATAAATAAATGTGAGCATTATGCAACTATACAAGCAAATTATCACCAGGCTACTGTTCTTGGCTGACAGTGCACTTCTAACATTCCAAAGTATTTAGGCTTAAACTGTACCACTGACATTATCACAAATTTATTTATAAGAAAAAAATAATAAAGTCAGAATAAGCATTGTAGATCTGCAAAGTTTAACATTCATCAAGTAATGTGTAGATAGAAAAATGATTCATTCTGTGATGACAATGGTTCACAAGAATAACTAAAATAAGTGAGTTAAGGTGATCTGGTTAGGTTTACTTGCGACTGGTCATAAAACTTAAACTTGCATATTGTGAAATATATGTTGTGCAGCCCTATTACAGCATACTTGAAAGCCTTCATTTGACAGATCATCCAAAAATTGTATTCATCTGCACATTGTCACCTTGAACGTATTCTTTACTGATCTAATTTGAACTTGCACATTCTCTTAGATCATATTAATAAACTGAGGAATTAACCTTAAAAAGTAGCGTTCAGTCCACAACATAAAAAGAATAATTCAGCGGTAAAAGAACGGCAACCTCCGCTCACCCTTGAGTATAGTTGCATCCACAATCCAACTTGTTTGTCAAAATAAAACAAATTTGTTACTTTTACCACTTATTGTGGTAAATTTATTTCGAAACTTTTCCAGGACGAAAGTTTTTTGGATTGTGGATGTGTTCAGGGTGAGCGGAGGTTGCCGTTCTTTTACCGCTGAATAAACTGAGGAATGGAAGGAGTATAATCTTTTCAAGGCAACACTGTAAAAGCACGCGTACCTGTTCCAAGTACTGGAGTTCATCACATTGTTCGTAATCATCAGCTTATTGAGAAAATTATATATAATAGTCAAAGCCTAAAGGTACCAATGCAGAAATTAGGAGGCCTGTGTACAACTGGAAAGATTAATGCTAGATTTTTCTTATGTATTGCTTTAGTTTGGAGACTATGCTATAATTTGATTTTACCAACACAATACAAGGCCATACATACATAACATGGAGAACCATGCATTAGCTAATACCGAACATAATGTAAATTGGCAAGAGGGGTTACTGATTTAGTATATATAATTAAATGAGCTCTATGCCCCAGATACATGGAGACTAATAAAGTTGCAGGAACTAATGATTTTTGACAAAAGTAAGAAAATAATATATTATATAAAGGCTGTAGCAAAGGGGGTTGTGTTCTACTTTTCAAATGTCAGAAAAGAAGGGGAAATAATCATGCTTCTGTCCAAGACACTTGCAGTAATGAAGACATAGATTTAAATAGGAAGCGTATCTAAGGAAATGAGGAAAATAAAATAACTCATAAAGAGGTACAACACAAGTGATACCGCATGGGGTTGGTGCCGGACTATTTATTGTGCTAAGTACAACTGTAAGTAGTGAGGAAAACATATACTGCATTGCTGGATCACCAAACATATTACACTAGTGAAAAGAAGCTTGGCGTATAAAGTGCAAGCATGGGTAGGGGAAGTCAGACAGGGATTGAATGGCCATGCCATCTGCTGAATGTCAGAGATAATTTGCTCAGAACATTAGGGCAGGATATTTTTAACATTATCTGTGTTAAGTTACTAAGTTAGACTATACAGCTGACAATAATACAGATGTACTATTAAATAATAAAATCAGAAAAATTGTTTTCAGAAGTGCATACAAAAAGGCAGGTGACAGAGGTTATATATGACACAAAATGCAAACACAGTACATAAAATATTAAAATGATCAAGCTTGCACACTTCACATTTGTTAAGCATTAAGTCTAATTTATATATCTGTATATATATATATATATATATATATATATATATATGTATATACATATATATATATATATATATATATATATATATATAAATATATACATATACATATATACATGGGTTACCTTCAGTTTACCCAACGTCCACTTCCCCGACACGCAGTTCACCGATAATTCAGATCACCGACATTCACAAAGCTGACGTTTCACATGAGGTAAGTAAACACTTGGCCATCCCAATGGAAGGAACTACCTGAAGAAAACTAAACCCACCGATATGGGGGGCTATGTCCCCCTTACTAAATATACCAACTCCAAGAATGCACTACCATGGGGGTAAGGGGCATAGTTCAAGTAGATGGCCAAACGGTTACTTACCACATGGGAAACGTCAGCTTTCTGGATGTCAGTGATCTGAAGTGTTGATGAACTGTGTGTTGGGGAAGTGGACGTTGGGTAAACTGAAGGTAACCCATGTGTATGTATATATATATATATATATATATAGATAGATATATAGATATATAGATAGATATATAGATATATAGATATATAGATAGATATATATATATATATATATATATATATATATATATATATATATATATATATATATATATATATATATATATATATATATGTATATATATATAGTTTACTATCATGTTCATGAAGTGCAAACACTTGTACATGGCAACATCTAAAGGCATTTTTCAAAGTGGCTAATCATCTAACGGAAATTCAGAGAACCGCAACACTGAATATTGAATGGCACATTTAATCCATTACAGCAAATGTCAAATTGTCGATATTAACATGGTTCGTCAAGGGGGCAAAAGACATTTTCATTTTCAACATTCCATTTCGGTGTCATGACCAAAATCTTACTTGAACTATTTAATGTGATGATATTACTATGTAAATTAATGCTGTGGACAGATGTGATTTTTGTAGAATGACTGTGGGAGAAGTCAATGAAAAATAAATGAAAGAATAAATAAAAGTATATACCAGACAAAGTGGTATCCGGGAGCATCACTTCTAGTGATGTGATAAGTAGTACATTTTTAAGACTGGTACCATGCAAATGCGGAGAATCGAAAATACCCTTAAGTCAAAGGCAGTGAAACTGGAATAAAATGAGGGCATGACAATCGCTAAATCAAACATTAGGTGGTTCCTTAAAGACATGGAAACATGAGTTCAACAAGGAATAGAAAGTAACAGAAAAGTGAAAAAGATGCAAGAACATGAAGGAAATTTAAAAAAATTGACATCAAAGAAGGGATGCATTATAAAGCTCTGGGAGGTTGCAAATAAGGTGCCTCAGAAATCAACGATGGTAAAGGAGAGATATAAAGCTGGAGGAAAACAAGCAAATTAACTGAGTGGTAAGACAAAGTATACTGCAATATCATATTGTTTCCAAAAGGTCTGGTTAGGAAAAAAAGGGATGAGAATTTCAGAATATATTTATGGCCCATAACATCAGCACAGAAGTGAAACTGACTGCAAAATGGGGATAGTAATACAAAGCTGTGTTGGATGCATAGCAAACACCTGAAACTAACCCATCCGATTGCCTTTGTACTTTCTTTAATAGTTTTAATCAGTTCTAGTTTTGCACAACCTGTTTAGGGCACAAAGTCAGTTTCACTTCAGTGAGTTTTGAATTTGTCTTTAGTGGGCTATGATTTGATAAAGCTGTAATGGAATAATTAATATTGTTTGAAAAACAGAAGAAAAAAATAATTATATTCAACTTTACTACAAAATTAGTTTAATTTGAATATTTCAGACTTTCTCATTTTTTTCATTTCTTCTTAAGTCTCTTAAGCATTTTTGCTGACACGTTTTTGTTCACAGGTCTAATGCTGATAATCTGTCCCAGTCTAGCCACAGACCCCAGTGTGGAAATAAAGCATAGTACAAAAGTTTTCTTGAGCTAGAGCAATGGATGGAACCTCTGTCTTACCTCCACAGTACGGTGTAGTGGGTCTACGATCTGCCAGATGGCCAGAGACAGGACATCAATTGCCATAAGGACACTGACAGTTGCATACAGCTTCCAGGGCTCTAAATGTTGCTAGGAAAAAGAAGAAAACATTAAAATCCTGTTAGATTCTGAACTGCGTGTTCATTTTTCTTATCACTAAGCCCAGTGTAATAAAATTCTTATGTTCCTTCATAGTCTTCAGGTATTCCACAGAGTACCATTGTTGGTCGATAGGGTGGACCCATTATTATATTCGGATAAGATATTCATAAAGCTTGATAGATGTCCAGACTGGTTTTGTGGGTGTGTGTTTCTGTGTGAATGTCTAGATGTGAAAACTATATCCACCTTCAAAAATCTGAAAGACATACCAAAACTTATGGAATAGTCATGCTGTATAAAATCAAAGCTTAGCTACTATTTATGTCTCATGAGTTCACTTTCTACTTATCTTGCAGTGCAAACTACAATGCTCAAGGAAATCTCAAATTTCTTCTCATCTATTTACAATGGTCAACAAAATTTCTCTTATATAACAATGCATCAAATGACAGAAATATGTCACTTTTTAAAATGTAAGTTCATTATTATCAACATAAGCTTGATTTGGAAGGAAGACAGGATTAGACAAAGGAGAATGGTTGTCCCCAAGTTTACCAGCAGGTTTTTCAAAACTCTTATGCACCAACAAGGGTGAATCAATGGCATTTGCAACAGGGGGTTCAGCCCGACCTTCAGAATCCACCACAGCAAAGATATCAGAACTGAGGGAAGTAAATTTGCCACCATTTACCGATTCCAGCAGTGCTGAATATCAGTTGGATGTGACTTGAGTGCTATCACTACCAATCATATTGGTGATTTTAAAGTATGTAATTTTTCAACTACAAAACTGACATTGTGGTAGCAGATGTTTTATCTATGGGTATGACATTTGTACCATCCCCTAACACTAATTTGCCATCTATAATTATGGACTTGAAATTTTATTTGAGGAAATTGAATCTCCAGTTATTATGTAATGACTATGTGCTATACAATATTAATAACAGCAATAACTTTAAAATAGCAAGTATTTCTAACCCACCCCTAAATCCGGTTCTTCAGTTGTTTGAGAAAGTATCTGAATTGGACATCAGGAGAACATTGGGTAAAATTAGGATCCAGCATTCAGGGAGGCATTCTAATCTAAATCCAGCAGAGCTAGTAAGAGAGATGGCTAGAAAGGTGCTTGGTGTGACATCTGGAAAGAGGAAGGAGGACAAGGACACCTGGTGGTGAAATGAAGAAGTACAGGAGAGTATACAGAGAAAGAGGTTGGCGAAGAAGAAGTGGGATTGTCAAAGAGATGAAGAAAGTAGGCAAGAGTATAAGGAGATGAGGTGCATAAAAGGTTGGACACTAAGGAGGGAGAAAAGGACCTGTACCGATTGGCTAGACAGGGGGACCGAGCTAGGAAAGATGTGCAGCAGGTAAGGGTGATAAAGGATAATGAGGGAACCGTACTCACAAGCGAAGAGAGTGTGTTGAGCAGATGGAAAGAGTACTTTGAGGGGTTGAGGAATGAAGAGAATGAGTGGGAGAGAAGGTTGGATGATGTGCAGATAGTGAATCATGAAGTGCAGTGGATTAGCAAGGAGAAATAAGGATAGCTATGAAGAGGATGAAGAACAGAAAGGCTGTTGGTCCAGATGACATACCTGTGGAAGCATGGAGGTGTTTAGGTGAAATGGTAGTGGAATTTTTAACTAGATTGATTAATGAAATCTTGGAAAGTGAGGGGATGCCTGAGGAATGGGGAAAAAGTGTTTTGGTACCGATTTTTAAGAATACGGGTGATGTGCAGAGCTGTAGTAACTACAGAGGGATTAAACTGATCAGTCACAGCATGAAGTTATGGGAAAGAGTAGTGGAAGCTAGGTTAAGAAGGGAGGTGATGATTAGTGATCAGCAGTATGGTTTCATGTCAGGAAAGAGCACTACATATGCAATGTTTGCTCTGAGAGTGTTGATGGAGAAGTACAGAGAAGGTCAGAAGGAGTTGCAGTGTGTCTTTGTGGATTTAGAGAAAGCATATGACAGGGTGTCTAGAGAGGAGTTGTGGTATTGTATGAGGAAGTCAGGAGTGTCAGAGAAGTATGTAAGAGTGGTACAGGATATATACGAGGGTAGGGTGACAGCAGTGAGGTCTGCGGTGGGAGTGTTGGATGAGTTTAAGGTGGAGGTGGGATTACATCAAGGATCAGCTCTCAGCCCTTTCTTATTTGCAATGGTGATGGACAGGTTGACAGACGGGATCAGACAGTAGTCCCCGTGGACTATGACATTTGCAGATGACATTGTGATCTGTAGTGAGAGTAGGGAACAGGTGGAGCAGACCCTGGAGGTGTGGAGATATGCTCTAGAGAGAAGAGGAATGAAGGTCAGCAGAACTAAGACAGAATAGATATGTGTGAATGAGAGGGAGGATAGAGGAATGGTGAGGATGCAGGGAGTAGAGGTGGCGAAGGTGGATGAGTTTAAATACTTGGGATCAACAGTTCAGAGTAATGGTGAGTGTGGAAGAGAGGTGAAGAAGAGAGTACAGGCAGGACGGAGTGGGTGGAGAAGAGTGTCAGGAGTGATTTGTCACAAGATGAGTACCAGTAAGAGTGAAAGAGAAGATCTACAAGAGGGTAGTGAGACCAGCTATGTTATACGGGTTGAAGACAGTGGCATTGACAAAAAGGCAGGAGTCAGAGCTTGACGTGGCAGAGTTGAAGATGTTAAGATTTGCACTGGGTGTGATGAGGATGGACAGGATAAGGAATAAGCATATTAGAGGGTCAGCCCAGGTTGGAAGGTTTGGAGACAAAGCCAGAGAGGCAAGATTACGTTGGTTTGGACATGTGCTGAGGAGGGAAGCAGAGTGCTGCCAGGTAACAGGAAAACAGGAAGGCCTAAGATAAGGGTTATGGATGTGGTGAGAAAGGACATGCAGATGGTTGGTGTGACAGAGCAAGATGCAGAGGACAGGAAGAAATGGAAATAGTTGATCTGCTGTGGTGACCCCTAATGGGAGCAGCCGAAAGAAGAAGAATTCTAATCTGAATCCATTGATCCATCCATCCTCATCCCCTTTTCCCATTTTGCACATGGGGTTGGGGTGTCACTTCAGCAATGGCAATCATCTCTAGCCAAGGTTTACACCTCTTGGTGGCTAGCTTTTCTGAGGTAGTTCTTTTGTACCACTCATTCGCACACACACTCTTACCTATGGTTAATTTAGAGAGTCCAATCCACCTACTGCATGTCTTTGGAATATGAGAGGAAAATGGCAGCACCAGGAGGAACCCCATGTGACCATAGGGAAGACATGCAGACTCTGCACAGAAAGCACCCCAGCTGAGAATCGAACCGGAGAACCTCTTGCTGAGAGATGGCAATGCTAACTGCTGCACCACCGCAGCCACTTATTATTATTATTATTATTATTATTATTATTATTATTATTATTCAATATTCTAATCTGAATGATGAAATATTAATTTTGAATTTTCTTAGAAAACAACATATTAGGATCATGAAACCGAATAAAGGGGGTAGAGTGGTTATCATGGAGATTAAAGATTATATTAAAAGAATGGGAAAAAGTTTGGATACAGCCAATTACAAGGTGGTTAGCAGGACTGAACTAAATGGGGCTTACCATAAGATTTATCAACAACTGACTGACATGTTTATCGATCAGACGATTGATTTGGATTTATTTAAATATTTGAATATTACTGCTCCAGTTACATCAGTAATCTTTGGGGTCCCCAAAATGCAAGAGAGTTTGGATAAACCTCTGATGCATCCCATAGTTGATGGGTGCAACTCTATCACCTTGGCTTGTGCCAAGTTTCTAGATGCTGAGTTTAGAAAAGTGTTGGGGATGAAAAACAAATTTGTAGGGATTCCTGGCACTTTCTAGAATTAATTAATGGGTTAGAGTTCCACCCTGATGATATTTCACTAACTATTGACGTGAGATATCTTTACACGGTTATCCCTCAAACTGTTTGTATCCAGTGTGTGGTTGAATTTTTACAGCTGGAAGGGGTTTCACAGGAGAAAATTAACCTGTTGGAGGAAATGTTTGAAATGGTTTTAAATAATAATCATATCCACTTTCAAGGGAAATTTTACCTACAGAAAAGTGTGTGTGTGTGGGGGGGGGGGGGGGTCTATTGGTTCCTCCTGTGGGGCGGCCTTTACTAATATAGCTATGTCCTATTGGAAAATACATTCATTTTTAATTGTTAAAGCATAAATCACTCCAGAATCTCTTTTTCATTCATAAACCAAAGCCAGACCCTCTCCTCAATAGTTACTGTAATATATAAATAATTCAGCTTGAAAGAAAAATCTTTCAGTCTGGCTTTATAGAAGAAGGCAGACACAAAATAATAGCATAAGGCTTGAAATCAGTGTATATCACTAACTGCAGAAAGAAATACAATTTTTAGTACTATGGCAATTTTACATTAAATCTTGCTGGAAGACACTGAAATATATGTAGAACTTTATGGTCATTGCCATTAAATATATACAATCAGGAAATACTCTTAATAAAATCTGCCAAGATTCAGAAGTTTTGGTCTAATTAATATATTTGGTGTATAGACCAAGATATATATATATATATATATATATATATATGTATATATATATATAGATATAATGTGAGAAGACTTACTGTACCAGATAGATATAATGTGAGAAGACTTACTGTACCTTTAAAAGTCTGTCTGCATTCGGTAGTCTTTTAAGGAAACACAATATTCTCAGATTTATAATGTAAATTTTATATTAAAATATGTTTGATGTTTATTAATGTTTTAATACAAGGGATAATATTTAGATTTCATTTTGTTTGAAGAAGCTGTTCTTATTCTTGTGAGGACTAGCATTTCAGATTTTGCTGAAAGAATAATAGTGCTAGATCAGCTTATGGGAGCTGATATCTCTCTCTCTCTCACTTATTTTTTTGAATATTGAATATGCTTTTGAAGTATGTGGCATTCTGAACATCCAAGTAAATATTATTTAGAAAGACTGAACACAATACTGGCTCTAGTATTAGGCATTATAGAGCTCCACTAATAACATATACAGTGTAGAGTGGTGGATGTCTCTGCTTGCATATAATATCCTATTGGTTAGATTGTTCCGGAGCCAATTTTGAGTTCATGCTGAAATTTGAGCATTTCAAGCTTTGTAATCAGAAGGAAGTGATCTACTACTTCAAATGCAAATCTCAAGTCTATAAAAATGCTGCCAGTAATAAGCTCTCTGCACATATTTGTATAAACTGGGCCAATAGTCTTTCATATGCCTATTCAACATTCTTTATATAGTTTATATTTTGTTGCAATTATTTTTATACTCATATTATGATTGCACTTTATAATAAAAATGCACAATTATATGAAACTGTTTTCCACAGCTATGACTTTAGTTACAGACTTTGGGAAAGTATTTTTACTATTACATGCCTTACACTTTCTGTTACCCATCTTTTTTTCTTATTCACTGTCTTTTCATTTTGTGTATAGAACCAACCTACGTCTTGCTCTTTTTTCAACAGTTACCAATCTTTCTTCTTCAGTCTCCAAGATAAAAGTGATCAAACAAGCATGTGGAAGCAATAAATATGATTCAGAAGGCAGTCTTTTCAAACAACCTTCACTGTATGTGACCCATGTAAATGTTTAAGTGCTTTATCCAAAATCAAACCACAGTCACATTTTATATCACAATGATTGACAAGCTTCATTATAAATTCCATTTATGCATCATTCAGTTAATGCCTTATCCAACAGTAAAACAAATTCAGTTCACAGAACACTGTTTCATTTCATCATGACAGAGCATCGCAGGCTAATTAGATCTCTCCCTGCAGTTAAAAGAAAATCTTTCTGTATTCATCTTCAATTTGGACTTAAACTGCCCGTTCAGTGTTTTCATAGTCATTTCATAGAAGGGTATAACTGAACAATTTTTCTGCCTACTGCCTTCAGGTAATGTCATTTACCACAAAAAATAAAAAGTCATCATTTCTTTCTATCTACACAAACTATGACAACATTGCTAGTTTAACCTCTTTAATTCTTTTAAAGTGACTCTGAAATTCTACTTTTTCTTATGTTTTGTAATTTGAACAAACTGACATGGAGGCCAAGAGCATGATTCAAGCCTCTATACATCTGAGCAAAGACTAACTGTGATTTTCAGTACAGATAAGTACGAATAAACCAAAAGTCTGAGTTTATGGTCCATTGGAATATTCTCCTAGTCCAGGTTACAGTGATTTTAGATTTAGTAAGGTACTAGTTTGGTGGGTGTAAGGAGTGAAGCTCCCTGTGCAAAAACAATAAATAATAATAATAATTTAAAGGTCTAACACCAAGTTTCAGAACTAATTATTTGTTTGAACTACATTTTATTTTTGAAGTGATTGGACTTATAAGTATGGTGCTGACTGAGCACTATACAAGATTCCCAGTCTAGCTTTTACTTACCTATATGCATGACTTATTATACCACAAGAACTGCAGAATGGACACAGTTTTCTATTCAGCAGAAACTGCTCTGAATAAAAGTAAAAGAAGTCCAGTATCTTACTGCATTTAGATTTAAAAAATAATTAGCAAAGCATATGAGCGCACTAAAAATCTTTAGTACTTGCATACATATTACAAGAACATATTTAATTTTTAAATGCAAGATAAGCAATAACATGTAATATGAAATTATTATTTGCTTTTCCATAATGGCTTCAGTTTGTTTTTTGGCCTAACTGTAATGATTACCCTTTTAGTTTTCCCCTTTGCAAGGTGTGTTGGGTGAATGGAGCCTCTGAAAGAACCCTCCTTTCCATGCTATGGAAAACAATAGATAATATATACAGCTGCAAACTGAAAAAAAGTGTAGTTTCTCATATGAAGTTTACTCCTGGTTGTCTAACTATCTCCAGGAAATCACTTTCACTATCAGCTCCAATGATGATGACTTTAAGAAATTTCACTGGAGTTCCTTAACCACTGCAATTCTCCCTATTTTTGAATGACTTACTCTAGGTCCCCTACAATACTATAATAGTATTTGCTTTAGACTGGTAACTGTTATTTTTACAGGAGATAGCTCTACAACCAAGATAAATCACACTTTATAGAATGGTTTGGCATTCAGTGGAAGTTGATATTAACTAACACCACATAAAAAAAAAAATCAACAGTGATGCTGTTTGGACCCAATAAGAGACCAGCACCATATAGCCCCACTCTTTTTATGTGACCCACAATGCTACACATTCCCAGTAATCTACTGTCAGAAGTCCCTTGGGATAACTGTAGATCAATAATCAACATTTTTGTGACTTACTGTAGGCCTGTCACAAAAGGTACTCTCAAAACTTTGGCTGGCATATAAAATTCTCCTGTTTTCTAACTACTGCCAGAAGGGCCACAGACATAAACATACTAATTCCGCGGTTAGAATATTCCATTCCTATTAATGTCTTTCCATTAGCAGAAAACTTTGACATCCTCCAAAAGAAGAATAATACCCTACTTAAAATGTATTCACATGCCTAAACTTCCCACAATCTGTCCTATCTCTATCCTCCACTCTCCATTGCCCCTACTTCCCCTACATGATATACTGAATAATATAACTCCACCCTAGCAATACTCTTCTCCCTTTAAAATACCTCCTCAAATACACTTTGCACCGAAAAATACCTCCTCTAATGCTGCCACCTAATTACATTAAATGCTCTACTACTGAATACTCAAATTAATGATGGTTTGTATATATAACAAATGAGTTTGGGAAAAAACAATTTGTCCAGGGACCTTTTAGGTAGTGTTGGGTGGGGGAATATATATATTAAGAGCAAAGGGGTAGAGGGTTTTGGTTTGGGTAGGTTAGGTTACAAGGATTGGGCTTTAGATAATAAAGGATTAAATAGATGGAGAACCTAGGGGAAGTGATGTAGGTTAGGGAGGGACTTAGAGTAGTTGATATATATGTTGGGGAATAGAGGAAGTAGTCATATTTTGGCATGGGTTGGTGTCCCTCCCTCCCTCCCTTAAAATTCTTTGTTACAATTTTTGTGAGTGTAAGGCGAAGAAGAGGGATAGGATTGTCCTCTTCTGTTCCCCCTCGAAGGAAGGTCATGCATTGAATTGGGGAGCAAGTGAGCTGCTGGACGTTACTTGATTAAAATGAAACAAAATTGGTTAATGGTTGGCTTGAAAGGAGGTGAGCAGGTATGCTGCCCATTTAAGATTTGTGGGGAGAGTAGGTATGCTGCCCTGATGTGTGAACCAGCCAGGGTGAGTAGGTTCGCTGTCCTGAGATCATTAGCTGATGAAGATATTTGTTATTTTCTAGTGTGAATAAAGTTTGTTATCCAATATTATTAATAAAGGTTGTCAAATGGCTTTATATGTTGGTGTGATTTATTTTAAATGGGGCTGGGACAAAAATGTTCTAGTTTTTCTCTTTTAATTTGTTACTAATGTTCTTGAAATTGCCTTTCTTTATAAGATATATGTATTTTTTTTTTCTTTAAACTTCTGAATATTTAATATGAATGTCTTGTATAATGTTTTTGGAGCTTTTCTCCCTGGGTCTCTGCTGAAAAAGGGCTATTATTAGCTCAATTGGACTATTCCCGGTCAACAAATGTAAAATAAATAAATAAAAATAAATGAATAAATAAGACTCATCAGTCTTAGTCCTTGCAATGAGCATCACTGTCTACCCATTTAAAAGCCATTTGTCTTCTAGGTCAAGCAAGGGCATCATCACTTCTGAACACCCTCACTTTTAATCTAATTAATGATGAGTACTGCTCCCTTAAAAATCACCTCCAGTTTAAGAGTAAGTCATAAACCCTTAGACATCCTGATGATAATCTCCTAGTTCGACCTCACCATACACTTTGTCCCAACTAGCTCCTTCTACAAAGAGCACCATCCTGCAGAAAATAATATTCACAGCATTTGCTCAATTCTTTAGAAAAGCAATCAAAACCATCTTAAAGAGAACTCACACTGCAGTTGCTTTGATACCCATGTTAATTGCTTCTATTCAGTGATCCTGCCTCATCTACATTACCTTAATCCCACCCCCACCCCCCTCAACTCAATCATAATATTTACTTCATTTGAACTTGCATACTGACCATATCTTGTAAATATGTACATATGTAGTTACCACTTCCCCACTGTCTAATTCTACCACTCACAACATCTAGTTTAGTTGACTCAATGTTTTAAATAATCCAGCACAACTCCCTATCCCTTCTTCTCATGCTAATTCACCCGATAATACAACTTTTGCAACTTTCTCCTTCCACTTTATTTTATTTAATACACTAATTACATCACCAGCATCAGCTACTTTTGACAATTGTTGCTATACTTCTTAGAATATATTAAAACAATTTATGAACCCCCTATGATAGTGCTGCTTGGCACTGCAAATTGCTATTATTTTTTTCTGTGTATTCTGTATAGTACCTCTATGATATTAGTACTCTGTTGCTGTTTTTTCATTTGTTTATATCAACTCCTGTCCATATTCTATCACTTATAGTTATATTTCTCCAACTTTTTTTAAAGATTGCCCATCTGTCCCAGATTCTGCCTGAAAAGCATCTTTGGATCAGTATACTTGCCGTGTTAACAGCAGCAAATAAATAAATAGAGCATGCAAGGCACAGCATTGGTAAATAAAGTTTTAAAATTCTATTGCATTCGACAGAAATAATGATACCAGTTAAAATACCATTTCACCAACATAAAATACAAACAAAGCACGCAATCAGACTTGTTCTGATGAATGACTATACTTTTTTTGTGTAGAAAGAGATTTGAAAATATAACAGTAGTATTCTTAATGGTTGGTAAGAAGCTATGAAACATTACTTTTTAGCCGAAGTAATTTTTATGTGCTAGCTGTGCAATACATTGAGGTAATCCATAGATAATAAAAATATACATCTGTTACAGATGTAGTGTATTACAAGAAATGTTCAGCTAAAATTTGGGAGATTTGATCTGCATTGAAAAATGTTTTAATTTGTCTTATATGAGTTGTGCATTTCATTGATCATACTTTGATAAATATGCTAACAATATGGATACTATAAAATCTTGGCCTTGTTTCTTCCATCCCTGAAGATGTTGATGTACACCTTGTTTTGAAATATAAACCTTTTCCAGACACCAGAATTACAATATATTACTACTGCATACAAACATGAGTCAAAAATGGAAACCATTGGCACAGAGGGATACAGATTAGGATCCAGGTGACCCTAGTATGTCAAGCATCTCCAACATTTGATGACACTGGCAAGGAGAATGGGTGGGGGCATCCTGGTTGAAGGGGAGGAGCTAGCTACAAACACTGTCACTATCCCAAAGCTTTACTGGAAAAGCTCACCCAGAATCTGCCACAACTTGCTGTGAAGGAAAGGTTAGTTTGCTTTTGCCTTCTTGTAATTTTTATTACTTTACTGCCATCTTCTATTTTGTATATTGTGATTTGTTTTTTTACACTGTGTTTTACTTGTACGCTGCTTTTAATTGCATATTAAAACTAGAAATGAGACCACATCTGTGACTTTTGTGACTCACATAGAAATTTTTTAATTTTTTTTCCAACCCTCACACCCTGGTGCTGTTGTGTTCTTAAACTCAACTGCCTTTCTAGTTGACTGCCCTACATGTTAATTTGACTACGTCTCCTTCTTCTCCCCTTTCATTGGCTGTTGTGTGTAAGCACAAAATTATTATTTTGTGAAATCACTCCACTTCAACTATTTAAATTTATTGGCATCGCAGTGTATTCCATAGAACCAGAATACAAAGTGGTCACCCACTTTCAATCTATCTTGCGCTTTTAAAATCAGAGACTCTCCACTTAGCTAAAGCTTAAGTTATACTCTTGTTAAGATATAACTGCTTAGTGCAAACTGCAGTGCACCCTATATAAGATATTTACCCATTTTCTCAATTTTAGCTTTAAAATCTGCAACATCTATTGCAAGACCATCAAATATTGGAGAGCATATATTCTGCCTCTCTGGAGTCATCTTGGGATTAGTGCTTCTGTTTTCTCCTGGTGAGAGAAGGAGCATAGGGACATTATTTCCTGGGGACTGCTTATCACCGTTAAGCTTAATAATTGCTTTACATGTGACATCTTGGAATTTGTGCTTATATTCAGCTGCTGGTAAGAGAAGAAGCAGTTGCAATGCATCAATTCCTGACCGTTTCTGGATGGGCAGTGAGTGTCTCTGCTTGACATTCCTGATTTGGTCTTGTTGCTATTCAAGGCATCTACCAAGTAAAGGTGACAACAAACTTACAGATCATTGCATCATTGGGACAAGACTGTGGATCACCAAACAAGCTGGGGTATGCTTCTCATCTTGGGATTGGTGCTAATGTTTGGCTTCTGGTGAGAGATGAAGCAAAGGAGCATTGTATTTCAGCAAAGTGAACCTGTGGTGAGACCAGCATTAGTAGTAGCCAGGCAGTAGCTATTCACATGACTCCCCTCTTTTCATCATTCTTGACAAGCGAATTCTTTGTTTTCAGTAGGTATTGCTTGATTTGTTTCTAACTTCAAAATATCTGCCAAAATGCTTCATCCTTAAACTTTCAGGGTAAACTTGCTAGCTTTTCTCAGGTGTTTGACAGTGCCACGTATAGACACAGGCACCTTGAGTGACATTTTTCCTGTAAAAGCATGATTGAAATTTCACCAATTCTTAGTTGCACACAGGACAGCTAGCTTGCACTGACAAGCACTGTCCTCAGAGTTGCAAACCAGCTACACCTGGCACTGTTTTATATTTTTACTCCAACTGTCTAATCAATAAAACAGGGTTTGTTGCCATGGAGATGAACTTTTCCACTATCTCCATTACCAGTTTGGTGGATATCGGCATAGTGAGACAATGTAAAAATTGCCTAATTTTTACTGACAACCATTTAATACTCAAACAAACTGATATGGTATGTGAGAGATCTAGTTACACAATGTCACTGAGGTAAAGCTGACACACACAATTCAAAGAAGGCACAAAGACCTACATATGTTGAGGCACTTAAATGTAACCTTCCTAAACACAAAGACCTCCTAGCTGAAGTACACATAAAAATACCCTCAGCGGCCCCAAATGCGCTGTTTCAAAAAACAATACCCACATGCACACACACAGCAACATCTCATGGACACTCTACTTCTAAGCTCATAAGGCAAGCCACCACACAATCCAACATTCTGGTCATTGGAGACTCCATCAAGAGACACACTGATGTCCCTGTCACTAGGCTGAGTAAAAAGAAAGTCATGGTCAGTTACTTATCAGGGGCTAGGATCCATCACATTACTCATGCAATCAGATCATTGGACCACAAGTACCAGTATGAGTCAGCCATAGTCCATGTGGGTGCAAATGGCCTGAGATGTATTTCCCTAGACTATATGAAGAGAGACATCATGGAGCTCTCAGAATATGTGCCTTAGGTTGGTATGAGCCTAGCAATGAGTAGCATTGTACCTTCTCCAAGGTTGATGCCACAGTATGAACAAAAGATGACTTACTTTAATAATCAACTTAGTTTCTAGTGACATTCTAAGGGGATGCAATATTTGCCAGTAAGGAAAGAGATGGTCAGCAGACAATGCTACTTTGCCAGGAATGGTCTACACAACTCCTCTCTAGGCTTTTGAATATTGGCTAAAACATTGTCTTCCCCCATACTGCCTTTTTAGGCAATGCCAAACTGAAAGTACTTCCAACATAGCAAATAAAAAACAAGAAATTCTAAAGGTATTACTGCTCAATGTTAGGCTAGAAGCTCTCTTCATCCTAAAGAATGCTGATGTCTGTGCAGTCACCGAGACATGGTTTAAAGTCACGGAGAGCACAGTGCAAGATTATAATGCCTTCCACACATTTAGACCAGCTACTATACAGACAGGGACGAAAGATGGAGGTTTCTCAATTTACTTAAAAAATAAATATACCTCGAGGCTGATGAAACAGGACAATGCATTTGAGCTACTCTGTCTTCAAATCTCCACAGGCAAAATCCAATACCACTTCCTTGCAAGTTATAGGTCCTCCTCTAGGACACAGGAAACACATACCATGCATTTAAATGTATTGGAATCACTCTCCATCCAACCTAATACTATATATTTTGGCAACTTTAATTACCCCACTATTAACTGGAAATCCTATATAACACCAAATGTACAGGCACATAGATTTCTGAATTTTGTAAACACAAACTCCCTGGACCAGATTGTCAATATACCAACCAGGGGTGCAACCATAATGGATCTGGCACACACTAATATGGGAGAGTGCTGCACACTCCCTAGTGTAATGCCTTCCCTGATAAGATCAGATGACAACATGATCTCTTTTCAAATTAAAATAAATCCGAGACACCCAGCTAACGCTGGAATATTCAAGAACTACTCTAAGGATAACTTCCTGCTATTAAGTGATAACCTAGCAAAAAACCTTGAGAACACTACTGCCTGTGCAGAACTTTTCAGAGAAACCTTATACAAGCATGTTGATAGCTGCAATGAGGCCACTGTACCCATCAGGAAGAAGTACACAACTAACTCAAAAAACAAGCCACCCAGGTAGAATCACAAAATCAATAGGCTGTACAACAGAAGGAAGAAAATCACGGCAAAAATTAGGATGTGCAGCAGCCAGCAGGATATAAGCACTCTCATCAAACCAAACAAACAACTCTGAGGACAAACAAATTCTACCAAAGCCAAATTTGAGGTAAATATGGCCTCCCAGGCCAAGAACAACCACAAGACATTCTTTATTGTTTTTTGTTTTTTTTTTAAGAAAAAAGGTAATTAAACCTGCATGGGGTTTTGGTAATTGACTAGTGTTCCATGTACACCTTGTTCCTTTTCCTATCTTATATTTATGGTTGTCTGGAATAAACAGCCACAACCCATACAGCTAAACTGGATAATGTGAGTATAGAATACACAAGGATGTCTTTGCTAACAGTTAAGAACCATTTGGGACAAATTCCTTCTTGGTGCTGTCTAGAAGGTACTGGTCTGTTTAACTGACTTGATTATGGCTATACAGCACCTAAGTGGAGGATTACAGAATCAAGCACAGGAGTATCGAAACGTGTTTCATCATTATCATAGGCAAATAGGTTAATACTGCTCAACCTCTCAGTACAATAAATCTGGACAAAACCAGAAATAATGGAAGGCAAAGGCCCAAAAACAAGGACATAATTTAAACATTGCTCCTATAAACTTAGAAAGTAGCTAGGATAACATGTTTTGCATTATTATGCATTTCTGTGGGGATACGAAGTCTGAAACTCAAATGTCTGTCAAATTTATTATTTTGTGCTTGTGGTGCTTGTATAGCTGTTCATCCATACATTTGTACATGACTTTGGAAAAGAACCAGCTGCCTATAATGCAAGTAGAAAGACTGATATACAAAACCATGGAATGTTCAGTGTGGGTATATACCATCAGTAGTAACAGACTTTCCATATCTTGTAGTGTGCTGACAGTCTGCAATTTGTTAAGGTACATTTTAACTATGTGAGAATAATTGCCTTTAATGATACAGTTTCATTATAGAAACAACCAGAGGCGTCTCGTGCTATCAGACTGCCGGACGGCAGCCCTCTCACCTAGAAAATACAAAAGAAAAATCTTTAAAACTGGAAAACAAAAACGAAAAATAAAAATCATGAGTCCCGACTCCCCTGCCTTTATCAGCTGTCTGGATAGAGACAAAGATGTACCCAGCAATCATTGCTGTGAGATACCCAGGAATCTGTGTGGTGACAACCGCACAGAAGAGGAGCTCCGGACTGCTTCGGCTGCAGGCAGAACCAATGAGGGGTGAGCTGCTGCTGCTCTCACGGGACTTTCACTGCGTGGGCTTGGCTTCATTTATGGATTACTGCTTCAGGTAGGTGTTTGGTCACTCTCTGGATTGTGGGCTTGCTTCGTTCGTGAAACGGGTAGGTGTTTGGTCACGAACAGGTAGGTGAAGGCTTCGTAACTAGGACATTTATTTACAGCAGGTAGGTGAAGGCTTCGTAACTATACCGCTGGACAAAGGGTGTCTGTGTGTATGTGTCTGTGTGTAAAATGCCCCAGTTACTACATACTGGTGGTTATAGAGAAACTCAGGCTTGAACACTGTACCTTGGATGCAGGTGGCAAGGACCTGAATTCCCTAACCACCACCATTTCTAAAAAAAATTGCAGATTTTTGTCTCATATTTGTTCTGTTCCTCATAAAATCTGTGGTTTCTGTATCTACATTTTTCCTTGCAAAGTCTGTAGTGCAGTGGTGCACTGGTAGCATTGCTGCCTAACAGCTACAGGTTCTCTGGTTTGATTCTTGGATGGGGTGCCTTCTGTGTGGTGTCTGCATGTCCTCCCATCTTACAAAGATGTGTCTGGCATTTCTCCCTGCTCTGCTGAAAATGATCTTTTGTTCCAAGTCAGACTAGTTTCCTGGTTAAATGTTTAAAAATAACAGGCATTTGAATTTCAGACTTCATATTCTTCAGAAAGTACATGGTAACACAAAACTGTTCTAGCAGTTGTCTAAGTTTATAACATGGATATTTGAGATTTGTCCCTATTTGTGGGACTGTATTCCCCCATTATTGGCTTTGTCCAGGTATTTTGTGCTAAGGTTGATAGTTATCTATGGTGACAACTGAATTCATTGAATGTTTGGGGGCTGTATACCCCCCCCCCCATTACTGGCTTTGTCCACATGTTTTTTGCTAAGAGGTTGAGAGCTATAGTGAGAACTGAATTCACTGAATATGTTTGGGGAATGTATTCCCCCCATTATTGGCTTTGTTCAGGTGTTTTGTGCCAAGAGGTTGACAGCTATGGTGAGAATTGAATTCACTAAATGGTAGCCATTTAAGTTTGTCTTCCTCTCTTTCACAAAACAGCTGATTTAGCATAGTGGTATGTTTCTCTGACTGTTTTGCCCAGGGTCCCCTGGGTTAAAGACATGGCAGTGAAATGTATGGTGGTAACACAGCATTTTATTCTAGCAACTTTCCAACATTATACAAGCAATGTTTAAAATGTGTCCCTGGTTTTTGGGCTTTTGTCCCCCACCCAATAAATTTCGGCTTTTTCCAGATTTTTTGTGCTGCAAAGTTCAGAGATACAACTGTGTTTCGAGTAGATTTTACAAGTAGCTGAGAGCTGCAGGGGAACAAAACTTTAGTGCTGCTTATTCTGAATCTGCTTGCTTTGTTAATAGCACAACAGGTAGTGAACTTGCTTTTGATGCAGAAGGCTGTGGGTTCTACTCCCACAGTAGATAGATGCATTGCTGATACTGTACTGTGTTGTAAAGTGGGTGCATGCTGCAGTCCTTCTTGGCAAAGATACCTAGAGTAGTAACTATGAACCTGTTGTTTGCCATACAGTCCCTATTGCGATATTACTAGCTTATCATTTTTTTAATGCATTCAACATAGTCAATTTATTCCTCAAGGGCAACAGGCACTTTATTTGTAGATGAATAAACAATGACATATAAAGTTGCTTGCCAGCAGCAACCTCTTCATTGTTACAGATTTCTTTAATGTGGAATTATTTAGATGACTTTTACTACTTCAGAGATTGTGCATATTTACTGATACTGGTGGACTGTAGAAGGTTGAGTAGACTTTTATGATGGAAATGTTCTGAATTGGGTAGTTTTGTCATTGGTGCATGCATTTTGTTTCATTGTTTACTGGAAAAATGTTCAAAACAATAAATTTAAAATGCTGTCTAACAACTGTACTGTATTGTACAAGGAATATCATTTAGTACAATCAGGAAGGTGTATCAAAGAGCACATGTATGTTTCATGTGCAAGGGGCCTATGATTTGAGAACAGCCCAAAGTTAATCTTTATCTGCCACTGGCAAAATGTATTTTCTTTGAATGTGTGTTTCAATGCTGTTTCATTGAATGTGAGTTTCAAGAGCAGAGAAGTTTTTAATGCCAAGCCTGTTTTCATTGTGAGACTGTATTGCTTTGTTTATCAGATGTCTTAGTGTTTGTGCTGTAAAATGCAAAATAAAACTTTCAAATGAAATCCAAATCATCATAGAAGTAAAGCAGTATGCACATTAGTGTTTATGGTAAATGGAGTGAAATAGCCAAGTAATGGATCATTGGAATGGCTGCAGGGGGGAGGGCTCCATTCAACCATGATTTTGTGAGGGGGAAGGGCGGCAAACTCAAAGACAGCCCCAGCTGAACTATACCGCCCAACTGTCCAGATTTTCACAAAATGAATAGATTTTTGCTTCTTATTTTTGGTTTGTTCCTCATAAAATGTGTGGTTTTCTGGAAAATCATTTAGGAATTAAGTCACTAAATAATGACACACTGAGTTTCAGACTTCATAAGCTTCAGAAAAATGCATGCTAAAGTAAAACCTGTCATTATATCAACTGTCTCAGTTTATACAACAGCAATTTTTAGTACTGTTTATATGCTTCCCCAATATATTTGGCCTTGTCCAGATTTATTGCATTAACAGGTTGAGAGGTACATGCAAATAGCCAAACCTCTCAACTGTCCCCGAATTTGGCTCAAAATGTTGCTCTTCCCCTAATAATCCCTCCGCAAAATAGCAATTTTGGAAGAAAACATGGAGGGTTTACAATTAAGAAATAACTGTAATAATCAGAGTTATAGATTACTTTTATTTCAGAAATGCATGTAGATTCTTTTATTTTGTCAGCTGCTCAAGTTAGCAGTACTAATATTAAAAAAAGTGTCCCTTCTTTGACAGGTTCCCAGCTGTATTGTGTGGCTATTTTATATTTTTGCATCATATTTTTGGTCCATTTTTCATAAAATTGTGGGTTTTTTTGGCAAATTAGTGGTAAATCATTAAAGACTGAAGTTAGAAAATAATGACAGATTTTTGAATTTCAGATTTCATATCCTTCAGAAAATTCATACTAATGCAAAACCTACTATTCTATTATCTTTCTAAGTTTTATAAGAGCAATATTTAAAAATTGTCCTTATTTTTGGGCCTTTGTCCCACTTCTATGCATGGCTTTGCCCAGATTTCTTGCTCTGAGTGTGAGAGGTATGACAAATGTGTCAGGGCCATCACCGTCAACCAGAGACATTTCAAATTGTGACATACTTGTTGCACCCCACTCCCCCATGTAGTGACTATGGATGTGTCCAAGCAAGGCAAGGAGCAGTTATGCAGTGTAAATGTGTAGGGTATCCCCCCATCCAAGGTAGACACAAGTACTACAGTGGCTTTTCATCTGTTCTTGATTTTGCAGAATGGTCTGGTTTCTGTCATATTTTTGTACTGTTGATTTATGTTTATTACTCAAAGTGCCTGTTGCTCTGTGTTTTAAGTAACAATGCTTTAATGACCATCAGGTAAGCTTGTCTGAGATCATAACATACTTTAATAAGTATACTGTTAAATAATTGCCAACATCGAAGCCTTTCTGTTGTTGCCATGCAGAGAATACTTAACTAGATAATGTATAAGTGTTGGGTATTGAAATGCATATGACAGTATTTGTAATAAAGTCCAAAAAAATTATTTGTAATAAAGGACAGGATTAAATTATTTTAAGAAGCTCATTACACTTGTTGGAGACTTCCAGTGATGTCTGAGGGCTTTACCCATAAACTAAACAGAATGCCATTCATGTGTGGTCCATAACCTGTACAGTAATCCTTTAAGCAATGTATCTTGAGCTTGTTTCTTGTTTGCTTTTCATTTTTACTTTGATCATGTTTTCCCCATGAAACAAGTAGATAGTTGTCAGGCAGCAGGTCTTTTTTGGATAAGAAACATTTTTACAAGTGGGGGCATCACAGAGATTGCTACTTTCAGCAGGTTACTTGGTACTTTAATAAAGCTGAATATAAATTATAATTAGAACTGCAGTGCAAGGAGAAGCGGTTTGAGTTGAGTGCTGCTTGTTTTTCTTAAACTTGATTTTGACTGGCATTCCAGTAATGTATTTAAAAAGTAATTTATTTTTTCATGCCTCACAACCTTTTTGTTTCCATCTAGGTATTAAGTAAGCTGTCATGCAGCCAAATGAAATATTTTTATTCTTTTATACTTCATTTGTCTTGATTGGACTCTCATAATGAGGGTTTGGCACCCAGGGCAGCATATTTAATTAAAGTTAGTTTTTGTGGTTTTGAGCATAGCTCCTCCCCTTTCTAGTTGGCCACACCCCTTCCCATTGACCCCACCCATTCAGCTATCTTCTGCAGCCCCCCTTTGATTTGAAGTCACCAGCCTCCACTGGAAACAACACTTAGGGAATCGGTAGTCTTAGCTTTCTATGTATTTTTCTTTTACTGTTAGGGACCATGGGGAATGCTGTCATCCACAAATAATGTTCTTTGCGGTTTCTGAGTGGAATTGCAACAGTCTCAGAAATCCTGTATCAGCTGCAAGGCAAACTGTAATAAATCAGGACTTTTCCTCACCATTGCAGACAATAGCACTAGTCATACAGTATGCATAATGTTGAACTGCCGATGGAGCACAATCACCAGTGTAGCTAAACTTGCACCACCCAAAGATGTTATTTGTAGCTTTGCATGTACTTCTAACTTTTCACCATCTGAAGCTGGCATTATAGATCAATGTGCAAAAATTTTTCACATTAACTACTTTACTTACTCCACTAATGCAGCTTTAAAGACACAAATACATATATAATGTGTAAGCCACCTATAGGTGGCCTTTATGTTTGGAGCAGAATATGTCAAATCAGTACAGAGTCAGAGGTATTTCCACTGAATTCCTTAATTAAGTAGGTATTTTATCTACCCATCTACAAACTAATATTGTACTACCTTTATTTAAAACATTCAAATGCACCCACACATGTAAACATGGTCACTTGCATGGTATTTTAGTTGAAACCACTGATGCTAGTACATATAAGGCATGTATTGTAATATCAATTGTCTAATCTGAAGAATATCAAATGCACAAGAATGTCCATTTTTTCTTTGAGTCCTCTTTGCAAAAATTACCTTCCTTTTCTCCTTCTTCTCCTCTTTTTTAGTGAATAAGGTGTGGACCCACCAAATCTTGGTGAACATGCTCCCATAAGCTAGGCCAAATCCAAGACCCAGAAGCCACAACCGTATCTGGAAAAAAAAAAAAAGAAGTTATGATTATACCTTCTAAATCAGACTAGAAAAATCAAAGAACATCCAATGTTTTGTCCTCTCTTTCCTTTCGCACCTCCAGATCATGCTACATAACAAGGGTTCATATTTTCAAAATTTAATAAAATTCCGTAAGTTCTTATAAGACTTACTGATACTTTTCAGAAGAATGCTGGTCACCATTTAAGCTAAAAAGCTATGTAAAAACATTTCAGCTGTATAGACTAAATGAGCACTGAAAACTACTCAGTGACCTTATCTCCACCCAACCCACTTCTGGGAGAATCAGATGAGATATGATAAAACAGGAAACAAGCGATGAAGACGACCACACAATAGGAGTTCGACAAGGCCTTTCAGTCTTTAGCTGGGACTGATTTAACCTATTTCTGGATGTCTGATCATTGGTATACCATGAAATGTCACATTTGTTTTCTTTTCCAGAGTAATATTGCATGCAGCTTATGCAGATACATCTACTTTAAAAACTGGTTCTTTTATCCTTATTTAGATTGTAATATATTCACCATGGAGAACTTTGCTCTTTTCTGCATACTGGTGCAATCTTGGAGTCGGTATATTTAGTTAGGGTTGGGTGTGGGGGCAAAGCCCCCCACTCTGGTGGGTTTTGTGTAGTTTGTTTTGCTGATGTTCAATGGTGGCTAAGTGGTTACATTCCGAGAATCTATTGTCTCTGTCCCAGGAGTTCAAGTAAGTGAGCTTTCAATTTTATGGTGTTGACGAATTGAGATTCAATAATGTTTATACTACTGTGTCGTGAAGTAAACCCATATATATATATATATATATATATATATATATATATATATATATATATATGTGTGTGTGTGTGTGTGTGTATATACATATATATATATATATATATATATATATATATATATATATATATATATGTATGTATGTATGTATCTATATATATCCAGCATGTACTCCCAGTGGTTGGGTGGGCGTTTGAAAGACATGCGTAAATGGGCGTGCCTTCGTTGAAGGTTGAACATCGAGCTGGCACCTCGGTGTTCGTGAAAATCTACTGCCAATCATTAGTGGACCGGAGTTCTGCTGTGGCGACCCTTAACTGGGAAAAGCCGAAAGACAAACAACAGCAACAACATGCAACTGATGAAAATGATTTAACCTCTTGTCTTGCACAATGAGTCAAAGCATCAGAAGTATACAGTATATACACACATAAACTGGTACAATGCATAAAAACATCAGAAGTGTACTGTATATAGACTCATACAGTGTGTGGGAGCATCAAATATGTACTATATATGGGTCTATATCATATGAGCGAATTGCACAAATTGCGAATGCTCATAATATCGAATGTATTGGACCTCGAACTTCTATTGCTGGGGGATGCGCCTCCCACACCCCCGCTAAATATATATTCCAACTCCAAGATCACACTACAGTGAGGAAAGAGCAAATATTCTATTCTTCACTGTACTGCAATCTCAGAAAAAGCACTTCAGTGTCTGGTACGCTTGATATTATGAGTGTTCGCAATTTGGGCGATTCACTCATATGATACAGACACACAAACTTGAACAATGTGTCATAGCATCTGAAGTGCACTGTAAATACCACACAAACTCATACAATGCGTCAGAGCATCAGAAGTGTACTGTATACACATACATGCATAGGCACAGACACACACAGACACAATCACATGCACAATTGTGTAGGCACTTGATGACAATGACTTAAACTCTTGTCTTGCGCACCGAGTCAAAACAAAAAAACTGCCTCTTGTTAGTAATTTGCAACACAGTTAGCATTAATCTGGAAGCAATTCTCTGCCTCCTAGTCTATTGTTGTTAATGTTGCCACATGAATCTGGTGAATTCTATTCTACTGTTAACATGGCCATATATATCTGGTGTAACTGCGCACACCTGTTGAAACGATGAAGCATTTCTACTCGGTGTATTTACTCCTCAGGTTTCCTGTCAGTGAGACTGAACTAAAATCTAATGAAACATTCTAAAATTGACAAAAAATTACAGAAGAGAGTTTGATAACATTGAAAGGAATTACACATGGACAGTTGCACTCATACCTGGCAGATGAATGGGAAGTGCCACGTTTTGATGTGGTATCCATCTAGTCCCATTGGGAAGACTGCAGCCAATGCCAAGATACAACCCAGCGCTGTCATATTATTCAGGTAGGGTTGGGAGTTCTGAATGTACCTGGAAAAGTGAAAACAGAAACAAATAAGAATACTGTTTTGAAAAAAAGATGAGACGAATACATTGAAAAATAAAAAAATGCTTTGGAATCTTAAAATTTAATGACCAATTTAACATGACGTGCCATAGATAGGGAGTTCAGTATCTGGTATCCAGAAAGGACACATTTGAGCGAGCCTAAAAGCCTGCTTTGTAGCTATACCTGTGAGCTGTGTGCAAAACTGATGCTTCAAAAGAGTTTGCGCAGAATGATATATTTACTATACATATTATTTTTCTTTTCCTGCAAAGAGAGGCCAATTTCTTGGAGAACTGAAACAGATGGAAGTAAAGGACAACAAAATTAGATGAAGATGGCATTTTTGAATGCTAGATGCCTAAATAACAACATGGACAGGTTTTAAACATTTCTGTTCCTGAAGAGAAACCTGGTTTGAGTGCATCTCCATGCAACCAATAATGCCTGACAGGGTGGACATTATAAGTGAATTAATGCATGCCAGGGATGTTTTGAGGACTGATAATGCATCAGGCCTTATCTCCTCTCAAAGGGCATTAATTCATTGAAAGCACACATGCTGGAGGGCATTTTTGCACTTAAATTGACTAGCTCTTAAATTGTTTTACATATATTTTTAAATTACTATATAGTTTTTAAAAATAATTCTGATGTCGAACCTCACCTAACTGTTCCTCCACCTAATGTTTCATCGTCTAATGATTTAAAGTTATATCATTATTTTTGGCAGAAATATTTTATTTCCAAAGTATAAGACATGTAAGCAATTTATATATATATATACACACACACACACACACACACACACACACACACACACACACACACACACACACACACACACACACACAAAAACAGCTCAGCACATTTTTGACTACACTTCACTTGTCTTACTGTGATCAAACAGATGGAAAAAAAAAATTCACACAAAGCAAGGCATTATATCCTATACACCATGTCTTTTAACTGACCCTAATTTTGCCATAAAGTAATCTTTCCTTTGCTTATAATCACTGAGGATCACAGTCAGTCAATAATGCCAGATATTAGAGTTTAATTTTTCTTATTGTTTAGACAATGAGTGCTGATGGACTGACTGAGGCAGTTCAAATATGTTAAGAGGTATGTGCTCTGTTACTTTCTTAGTTTTTCTATCTTTCACTCTCAGCATGGCATGCGCACTCACTCACAGACAGAGAAGCACACGCACATGCACGCACACACACACACACACACACACACACACACACACACACACACACACACACACACACACACACACACACACACACACACACACACACACAAACAGACAGACACACAGACACACATACACAACACACACACATACACATACACACACACACACACACACACACACACACACACACACACACACACACACACACTCATACTCAAATAGGGATGCGATGAACAGTTAGCCCACTCTATAATACTAAACAGAATGTAGGGTATAGTACCTGTCATTGCTAAAATAATCTGCTGAAGAAGTGATTTCCTAATCTTGTTTTTTAGAAAAGCATTTGAAATCAAGACTAAAACTTTCACAAATGGGAACATAATATAGTAGTGTTGCAATTAAAATTATCAGCAACAATATTAACTTTATCAGCTGTTGCTGTATCCATTTCACAATTTCCATCAAATACGAAGTCCTACTAATTAATCTACAAGACATAAGCATAGCAGGCAAAACACTATTACTAGCAGACTACTATCCACAGAACATACTACAATTTGAATAATGTGTGTAACCAAATATTGATAAAATTCATCAATAAAAATAATTTGGGACAAATGTGAAGGGCAATATAAAGGGCAATAATATTCTAGGCATTGTGCTCACTAATAATAAAGTACATTACTTTACATTGTCTTGACAACAGAAGTAAAGCCTGCCTACTTTATCCTTTCAAGTGCCTTAGCATTCCACCTTTTCTACTCACTATCTTCCCCTTCATAGGTTCATTGGTGTATCCCAGACTAAATGATCAATACAGCCCTTATAAGCAGAGCTGTGTGTCCCCTATGTATTCTGCAAGTTTAAGGCTTGGAGGATGCCATTTTGATTATCTCTATAGTTTCCTTCTCCAACAGCCATTCTTTTAGTTTATTCCATGGTTCAAGAATGATCTCTGCTACGAAAACACTTTCAGACATCCAGGGAGTAGTTGCATAGTTTCTATAATCTGCTGCATCTGTCTCCACCTTCCTCTTCTGTCTTTCCTCTTCCAGCTCTTCATCTCTCTCTCTGTCTCTCACCCTATCTCTCTGAGACGATGTTGTGCACCAGGACCACATTCCCTTCTATTTCTTTGCTTTGGGTCTCAGGTGAAAATCCCCTAATTTCTTCTTATATTCATCCAGTCCATCCCATGGATATTTCTGGTAGCATTCTTCTGAATAGTTTCCAGTATCCTGATATCCTTTTCCTTACATGGCCTCCAGAACTTCACAAGGAGCTCATGGTGTGGTCTAGCCAAGGCCCTGAAGAGTGGAAACTTTACCTGTTTGGTTTCAAAACTCTATTTCTCATTTTATCCTGGCTGATACTTCACACTAAATCTATTAAGGCCTAAGCAATGCCTTGCATTTGTTTGCAATTTACCTGAAATTTCGGAATTTTCTACATATGTTGAGCTTTTCCAAATTCTTTTCTGGAGTCTTACCTTCCATCCTCCATAGTTCCATACTTGTGTCATTAGTAAAGGGATTACTCCTGTGCTCAATTACCTCAGTACCGTCTGAGACAAAATCTCTGAAAAGAACTGAAGTCAGGACAGACCCATGTGGTACTTGTCTAGTGTCTTCCCTAACTGTTGACTGTACCTATCACTACAACCCTCTGTATCCTACCATTCATCCATACCACTATACAACCCCTCAGTTTTGGTCTTAGCTCCAACCCCTCCAGTTCTCCTATCACCCTACTGTCTTGGACAGAATCAAAGGCCCTACTGAAGTCCAGGTAGAACTGGTTCTATTGTTACTGACAGTTGCTTCTAGCTGTGAACTCATGTTAGTTGCTGTCCTTTAGAAAAGCTAAAGGGTTTCACCTCAGAATTCTATCCATCAGATTGTCTGCCACTATCACTAAGCTGAAAGACATGTATTTCCTTGGATTTTTTCTGCTACCTCTCTTATACTAGGGCAGCACAGCTGTTGCTCTACAATTATTTCATACTTGTGTTCTATCTAGTTATCTCTTGAAGATATCCCAATCATTGGCAACACCATCTGCATACAGCAAAGTTACAGCCCTTACATCCTCATATTGGATCTTATTCATAGTCAAATACATCTCCTTAGCCTCACTGTGCAGACAGTGGAAATTCTGAACAGGAGATTTGACAAGACACATCCCTGGAAGAGTCATATGCACACTTTGAGTGGTGCATTGACATAACATTGAAAATGCAAAGACAAGTCCTGTTCTGCAAATAAAAGAACAGAATGTCATTCAACAGTGGCCCTGGGACCTATGTTGTTGTAGCATCTCAAAAATGCATTCTGGGTTATGTAGTCATATACCTTTTTTAGGACTGCATATTTCTGAATTCTCACAACCCCGCAAATTCTTGCTCAAGAAAAAAAAAGGTGACATTGTTCTACTGTCAGGAAAAATCCAGGCTACATGTCTTGAATAGAGGTTCATATAATGAGTGCTCTCTCTCTTCCACCGCCTACGAATAAGCTTTCTCAGGCAGGCTAAAGACCATTATCTTTCTGTATAATCAGAGCATATCCAGTACCCTTTCCTGAAATATGGACTACCACTCTGATATGGCAGTAGAAAAATATTGTCCCTGCTTTCAATGTAGCATTCAAAAAGTGAGTCAGCCATTTTATCTGAGAATATTTAGTCCCTTAAACATTTCCAATCAGGCTTCACCCACTTCCATATTGTTGACACTTTAGATCTGTTTAACGGACCGAGCAACCTTGTCTACAGAAGTGGGTTCAGTCATACCAGGTCCTGCTGGCACTGTGCCTTTAAAGCAGGGACTGAAAAGAATGAATCCATCAATTTATTCAACAAATGGAAGCTCTGTCATTAGCACTCCACATGGCTAAACAGTTTAAAAGAAGGACCAAAACACAATTACTAATATTGCTGGGGAAGTTCAAGGGCTGATTATCAATGAATTAGCAAAACAAGATGGAGAACAGCTTTATGTAAAATAAGTGGAGTGTGGAAATTCAAAAAGATGACCTTCAAAGAAAGAAAAAAGGGTGAAGCAGGGAGTGGAGACAAATTAATGTTGAAGAAAGACAAGATTATGGGGGAGGGGATCAGTAGGGTAAGGAGATATACCCAGACCTCAGATTACAGTAACATCCTGCTCTGCATAGATCACTGTAATAAAAAGCTGTTGATTGAAGATTTAGTGCAATGAAGAACTGAAGAGGTATATACTTAATAAATGAAACTTTTAATTTAAAAAACTATAAGAAAATCATAAGTTTGCTTTCGGTCTTTTCTGGTAACAAGAATGAGTTAACCTTTGCTTTTTTTTATTATTTAAATTATGCATCCCTTGTAAAGATAATCCCTGGGATATACACCGATCTGAGTGAGCAGACAACACAAGTGTGACTCATCACACTTTCTTCCTCTCAAATTTAGTTTTCCTGTGGATTTTCTTGCAGCCTTAAATATTGAGGGGAAGTCATAAAGGTTAAAGCACACATTGTGTAATCTTTCTGAGTGACTAGAAAGCACAAAAAATGTGGTAGGGATGTTAGATCATGTAGACTTAGTGTTTTTGTTTACAGAAAGAAGTTGGATAAGAGTGCTCAACAGTGCTTTCCGTTTAGCTCTTTCACTGTAGGCTTTCTTTGAATACATATTTTCCATACTTGCATGAACTCTTATTGTCTTCTCATTTCTTAGAATAAAACACAAGACTGACCAGCATGACTAAATTAATAACATCACATTTAATTTACATATAAACACACAGTAAGCGCTTTCATGACTGCAAGGTACTTCATCAGACCAAAATACAAAATGTATAACAATGTATTTATACAACTATTATTCAGTAAAATAAATTAGTAACATCAATTAATATCAAAGGACACTGGATCTAATTGCTGGTTTTAAAGGCACCAACTCATTCAAGCTAGGATATTTATCTGCGTGCAACATGATAAGCCATTGCACTTCTGCTTTCTCAGTTGTATTAATAAAATCAGCCCCCCTTATATTTTTCTCCATATGTTGCAACACCTTAAACCTAAATATAGGGTCTTGTTCATGTACATTCATGTTTGGCCAAGCTATTAATTAACTCCCCTGTCCGTATATCACTTAAATGCTCAAGTATCCACTCCCTTAAAGCCCTATTTGTCTATCCTACATAAAACAGTAGCATATACTACAAAAAGCTAAATAACCTAAATTAGTGCTCCTGCTTGTGGCATATACATTGAGAATATAATGTATATTCATTTCTACCAGAATTATGGTAATTATCTTACTTAAAGCTAAACTCCAAGCGATTTGTAGCATGCCATAGATTTATACATTTTTTGTAGTTATGAATTACTTATGATTGGTTTGCTACTTCCCATGCTAAAGCAATATCTAAAGCATTTTCAAAAATAAAACTGTTTTCTGATAGTTTCCTTCTTTGATGTAGTCATCATTTACTTCATACAGTCATATCTTTTAACAGTAGCTGAAGTGTTTATCCACAATTACAACCTTGGGTTAATTTTGTCAGTTCAGTGACTTGGTCAGGAGTTCTATGATTACCAAATCTGAAGATTTAAATAAACATTCATTTTTTTATTATTAAAACTGTTTTGTAGTATGCCTACCAGCTGTATATAAGCTTTGTTAGTATTTTTTTCAGGAATGTTATCATAAAACAATAGGTTTTGGATCCGCATTCAAAGATAAATGCAAATCTATTTTTCATTTTAATTGATTTTTCTAGAAATAAAAAATAAAATAACATTTGCGTTTAAAAGAATAAAAAAAATTCATTGTATTTTTCTCATTATTTTACTTTCACTTCAAATATAGTTAAATTATCAATGGTTTATATATTTTTAATTCATTATCCTATAGTTACCACTGATGGAATTATTAAACTTAATGCATGTTAACAAAATAAATATGCTATTGCTTGAAATAAGAATCCAGAATCTTAAACAATTTTTAAAGCTTAAAATAAGTGATCCAGAATCCAAGACAAGTAGACGGCACATAGACCAACATCTTAAGAACTTCTGGATATGTAATGCAGAGGGGGCAAATGAAGGAGTACTTTAGAATTAACTTGAGTTTTGTAGCAACTTCCAGAATTTTACAGCTTTGAAACACAATGTACTAAGAATAACAGCTGAATAACAATGACACCACCAATAACTTTATATACCATATGTGAGATTGTGAGAGCTGATTTTTAGTTCAAAATTTAGTGCACTGTAATTCAATGTACAGATTTAAATGGCAGCATTATCAGATGTGTCCGAGACTAGCTAAATGACTGACTACCTTCAATATGTTATAAAAACTTCATAACTTACAACTACAGTAATTTCTGCCTACAGCTGTGTTGGCAACACTGTCATCTGCTAATGTATTTTGTCTTATTTCATATGTTTGTCTAGAATGTTACACAGCACTAAATAAATGACAGGGTGTATTTATTGTCAATATTAGGAAATCAGATTTTTGTCATGTCACATGTGTGTCATATGTGCAATTTATAAAGCGCTTACCTGAAGTGAGGGAGATTTTGGCAATGTCCTATTATCAAACTAGACTTTTCATTACTAGGCATAGTGAGTTCCTGTTTGAAGTTAGCATATTTACTATGAAGGGAAGCATTCTGTACGTCATCCCACAGTTTATAGCATGTGTTTGTCCAAGATAGTTCTACGACTTGTAAATGTATTATCTCATTACATACTTCTATCAGTATATTTTCTGAAGTCAGATCTTCATGAATAAATTTAGTATATTTCATATACGTTTAATTTTGTAACTGATATTTTCATTCATCTTTTGCATAAAACAAAATCATAAATTTGTAAATTTAATGGCATCTTTCTATTTGAAAAGGTGTGTTGTGTCATACGGGTGCTGTGACTAGAAATGTCTGCAATTCAATGTTAAACTTAATGCTTTCTTTTCTAAAAGTGAAGTCCTAGAACACCCATAAGCATTATGTTAGTTTATGCAGTCAGGTTAAATTTTCCATTATATTGTTTTGTTAAATCAGCTCCAAACCAACTGGATCTACATCTATAACAAGCCAAGCCTCTATTTTTCAGGACAAAAGTTTGACATAACTTAACCAGAAGTTAAAAATATCTTCTTCATGCCTAATATACTTGATTGTTTATCCATGACATGGAAGGTGTAGATATTAATTGTGTCACATATCTGTCCCTTGTTATTGTCTTATTACTATCTATTATAAAAATAACACCTCCATTCCCTATCCCAGGATAGGATTTAACCAGAGTTAGTCCCAATTCTGTCCTTATATCATTTGCACGTGCCTTAAATTTTATCTCTGAATGATTTATATTAAATGTTTTAAAAACCTAACTATTTAATGCTGCAGTGTAGGATGCTTGCTTTATTGATGTAATGCTTAAAAAAAATCTTTGCACAATTTCCATTGTTCCTATGTCTAAAGCTAGTAAACTACAAAAGAGCAGATATTTTCAATTGTAGATCTCCCCGTGGAAATAAACACAACCTTTAAAATCTTGGGATTTCTAGTTACAAATAAGTTCAGTACCAAGCCAACTTGTTTCATTCATCCAACTTTAATTTCTTGAACATAATATTTAAAATTCGAACCCTTTCCAACTATGGTGACTAAATCTTTCACCCAATCAGCAATATCCAACACACGTTTTTCCAGTCTTGATTTGTTCCATCATGTTTTTCCCCAAAGATCAAAACCTTACTTTTCTTAAGACTGACTTCTAAACTTACTTATCGAGCTCATTTATGTACACTAGATAGATAACTATTCAATTTGTGCACATCATCAAAATTATCCAACTTTACAAGTATCTATATATTTTAGAAGTCAAAATATCTTAGACTTAGACATTTCAGAAAATATCACATTAAAAAGGTTCACTTCTAATACTGGGCCTTGAGACATTTCCATAGTTACAGTATTTCTTCTTGGTTGTACACCTCGTAAAACTACACTCTGCACATTTTTTTAAAACAATTAGCTATCCACTTTACTGTGGATGGGTTTACCTCTAACTGTTGAATATACTGCATTATGTGATCATGTCTTGAAGCAAGAAAATGCTTTAGAAACATTAAAATACACTACTACACAGATTTTCTCTTGATCTCTCAGTTTGTATGATCATACAATTTTATTAGGCAGTCAGGGTAGATTTACCCTTTATGAATTTGTATTGATTATTGTGCAGTTCAGGTCCATAAATATTATCATAAATCACTTCACTTCCAGGATGTCACTTTAAAAGAGCTTTTGAATGAGTAGGATTTATCACGTTAAGAGAGAAAAATTTAGCTCAGAGGTTTAAGTCTCCATATTGTTTTCTGGTTCTTCATATTTATGTACTGCAAGGTTTGATTTCCTGCAGCCTCAGTTTATCTACTGTGTGATTCTAAACAAGTTCCTTAACTAGATATTTATCTCAGGATGTGACTGAAATGGGTCCAGAATATTAAATAGCTATTAAATTGATTAATTAATTTGAATTAACCACATTAAACAAATGAGGGAGAAATAATGTCAGAATGAACCCAACCTCATGCATAACATAATTAACACTGCATGTGCTGATCATGACTCAAGGAAAACGTTAGTGTTCAACATGGGCTTTACTTTTAGGTAAACATGTCTCAAGAATAAATAGTGTACTGCACATGAAGAAACAATGAGACGAGAAGTCACACAGGCTAGCATATTTACTCCATCTGGAGTATCAATAGGCTTTAGGGAACACAACTCATCTAAAACATTTGTGTACCTCATAATGATTTATTTGGACACTGCCATTTGCTTACCTCCTGCCATCATTTTCCCTGTTGCACAGTAATTTGGAAAATGAATGACACTGAACAATGTCCACAATCAATAAAACATGCTGGAATATGTTTACTGTTATATGTTTGAGTGCAAAAAACAAGAAATACTGGTTAGGGTTGGGGCTGGCATAACGGTTAATGTGTTTAACTGACAGATATAAGGTATAGGGTTTGAATCTCACAACTGAAGGGGCATGAAAAGACAGTTAGTCTAGCACCTTCCTATGAATCTGTGAACTTTCATCTAGGAGAATGAAACCTACCATTTTGCTTTGGATACATGTTTGATAATGTCCTTATATATAAGCATTTGTCACAATGCAGATTTAGAAGCATCAGTATTTTGGTCATCAAGGGCTAATATTAATCACATGCATAATGATTATTTTTTTGGTAAAGCTGACTCATCATTTGTTAACAAAAATGTATTTTATTTTGAAAATGAATGGTATTTAGAAGTACAACGAACTGCAATGAGGATATCCTTTGCCCCATGATGCAGATTTATGTATGGGCTTCACTGACATTTATAACAGTCATAACTTCTTCATAAACTCTACCAATACGTGGTAAAGATTGATTGATGAGTGTTCAGTTATATGGAAATGTGACTCTGAAAAAGTGCATGAATTTATTCAATACCTTAATGTGAATAAACGATGGGTCCATTTTACTTTGGACTATCAGTTATTTAACGTTTACTAATTGGTATTATCAGTTACAAACTTAACTGATGGTACATTAGTTATATCACTTTAAAGACATCCATTTTACAAAAACAATTTGTTAATGGCATGCTGTTGTCATCCCAAACATACAATAAATAACATACGTTTCTCCCAATTTAGAAGGGTTAAAGAAATCTGCTCAGCTTATGAATAGTAGAGAACTTATTCCACTGGATCAACACATTGATTTGCACATGGGAGTATCAGAGGTAATAGACAAAACTAATTTAGAAACTGCAGTATATGATAGAACTTGTATTTTTCTTTTGACAGACTTGCCATTTCCCTGTTTTGTTGGGTCCATATTTGCTTTTTTTTTTGGGGGGGGGGGTGCTCTTCATGTTGCAGTTCATATGACAAAACTTCATTATTAGAATACAGAGTTAGAAAAACAAACAACATTTTTGGAACAAGCAGGCCGCTATATATGGAGCAAATATAGATAAGATATTAGATACACATGTATTGGCATATTCTACAGGGGGACCAAAAATTGGAAAATATGTTAGTGCCTAAACATAAATTTATTTTCAGATGCAGCTGGACAGTGGAACAGTATTTTAGCCACTTTGCAAGCTATGAATCAATAAAGATGAAACAAAGCAGTATTTTGGGGGTATAAATAAACAAAAGTAGTCATTACAGCAATTATGTCAATTGGAAATTTACATTAAAATGCTTTTTTCCTCATTGGTTAATTCCACTAAGGTATATGAGATCAGACAGTACACTTCATACTGACAGTGGGCTCCACTAACCCACATACATCATTGGGTCTGCATATCTGGACTATTTCCATAATTTAACAGAGGTTGATGGGGATCTTAAGGAAGTCCTGAGGGGACTCTGTCCATCTTCTGCTGTTATTTTTTTTTCATTTTGACCTGCCCATCCCTCCACAGCTTCAGGGTTTTAATGTGGAAGTGGAAGTGCAGTGGTAACATCCAATGTCGGCCTCTCAACTCCACTGAAGCTCAGCCACATTTCAAACCTAGTGCCCTTTACAGTCTCTCCAAATGTCAGATATACTTCAATCCCTCCTTGCTATTCCATCAGTCACAAGCCATTAATTGTATCGGGGTCAGTTGGGGGTTCATCTTTACATGCCAGGGTGAACACTGTATTTAGCAACTTGTATGCTGACAAAACCTCTAGAATGTAGAAAAACACATTTCGGAAACCAAGAGTGAAATATATTGTAAAAGGTTTATCTCATCAAAATTTTGAATGGCACATCATCGAATCCACTTACACGAAGTCTAAATTCCGACTGTTGAAAAAGTCAAACACTGATATTCCAAAACGCAAAATCTTTCCCCCTTTTTGACCCATGTTAGCACTTGTTGTTAGGTGTGGAGTGGTCGGAAATGTCGACATTCTGAGTTTTTTCAGCATTTAGACAATTCAGCATTATGGATTTTCATAAATATTTCAACGATGTGCATAAATGGTGAAGCGCAATCGACATTTTGATAGTAAACTATTGTAAAAGTATAGCTAATGCATTGCACACATGCACCTATTACATACCATGACCAGATTAATTTTCAAGGCCATTAATCCTCTAGTCAAAATAGTCCCAAATAAATTTGGATAGCAAACATTATTCACTAAAAATTAACATACCTGGATTGTTTATTTTTTACCTGGTTTAAATGAGCACTAATAGATAAATAGTAGTGCATTAGAGGAAAAATAAAATGGATTATTATCTGGAAGGATTCCGGATACTGGCTAAGGCTCTTGCCACCCCTATAGTGCTTTTTATAGGCAAGGTTCAAATGACAAATTCACCACCGTAACAGGTACAAGCAAGCAAAATCTGAGGGTAATGCTACTCAATGCTAGAAGTCTAGACCTCAAAATGCACTCACTCGAGGCACTCCTTAAAATGGAAAACATTGACATCTGTGCAGTGATAGAGACCTGGTTCAAAGCTCCAGAGAGCACCCCTGCATTACCAGGCTTCAATTCATACCACACCTTTCGGCCACCTAACCCAGAAAGAAGCACTAAAGGTGGAGGCGTGTCCATATTCATTAAGGATATCCACACCTCCAGGCTAGTTGCACAGCATAATGCATCCGAGATTATCCAAGTGCAACTAACTCTGGGCAAGACTGCAATCCAAATTGTAGCTTGCTACAGACCCCCCACCATGCCCCAGGATTCATACTCCTCATTTCTTGATACACTGAAAAGTATTAGGGTACAACCCAACACCCTAATAATGGGCGATTTCAACTACCCTGCATTTACTGGGAAAACTACTCCTGTACCAACTCTTTTGCTCAACGTTTTCTAGAATTCATAAATTCCAATGCCTTGGATCAACCTATTCACCCCCCCACCAGGGGCAGCAATATCCTAGACCTGGTCATTACCAACATGGGAAACCGGTGTTCCACACCAGAGGTCAATTCCTTGTTGGTCAGATGCGACCACAAGCTAATCAGCCTAGACATCCACATCCCACCCCCACACCCAATTAGGGAAACTATCGTAAAAAAACTTCTCCAAAGCCAACTTCACACTTCTTAAGACAGAAGTGGCAAACTTCATGACACCCATGCAGATGGCCAATAGAGGTATGACTTCCGAATCCTACACAAATGCACTTTATAAGCACTTACACGGGTGCATGGATCATGCTATCCCTAATAGAACCAAGATGTTATCCTCCAAAAAAGGGAAGCTAATCTGGTGGTCCTCTGCCATAAACAAACTCTACAACAGAAGAAAAAAACTGTTGCAAAAAAAAGAGTAAAATCCCATGACTAGAGGAATTCCCTGGTCAACATCAGTAAGAAGCTTAGATCCCTCATAAACTCCTCCAAAGCTAGTTACGAAAACAAAATTGCCACTGACTCTAAAGACAACCACAAAGCAATCTATAGCTGTGTCAAGAATCTAAATGGGAACACTCAGATCTGCTCTGAGTTACAGCACAATGGCACTAAATATACAAAACCAACTGATATTGCCAACATCCTAGCAGATAGGTTCAGTGCTAACTTTACCCCCCTCTAACCCCCTAGAGGGCCCATTTCTATACTGGAAGAATGCAAAGTTCCTATAATCACGGCTGCACAGGTAAAAAACACACTCTCCAAAGCCAGGAACACAGCATCCATGGGACCTGACAATATCCCAGGCTGCATTCTACATGAACTACAGAATGAACTGGCACCCTACCTAAGTACCATGTTCAATCATAGCCTCACCTCAGGCTTTGTACCCACTGAATGGCGCACCATGACGGTTATCCCACTCCACAAAGGGGGAGCCACGACAGACCCCGGGAACTACCGCCCCATTAGCCTGATGAGCCTGTTCTGCAAGGCCATGGAATGTATCATTGTGTAACTCATAAACAAAGACACTGGTAATCTCCAAACTCTGGACCCTACCCAGTTTGGATTTGTAAAAGGCAGATCATGTCTCCTAAACCTGATTGACTTCTTTGAAGCAGTCACCAAAGCCACAGATGAGGGTAAAATGGTTCACACAGCTTATCTAGATGTCACCAAGGCTTTTGATACCATCCCCCACTCTGGAATTATAGAGAAGCTCACTAAACTAGGTATAAATCCCTATGTCACAAGATGGGTTGCCAACTGGCTCATGGACAGAACCCACACTGTGAAAGTAGCGGATTCCAAATCCGACATCAGACCAGTGACAAGTGGAGTACCACAGGGTTCAGTCCTGGGTCCTCTCCTGTTTGGTATCTACTTCTCTGAAGTGCAGGCCAACACAGAAGGTCTTTGGCTAACAAAGTTTGCAGATGACTGAAAACTAGGAGCCTTAATCGAAACTCCTAACGATGTGGAAAAACTACAAAAGGGCCTCACTGAGACAGATACCTGGTGTCAAAGCCATGGCCTGAAGCTCAATGCCAAAAAGTGTATTGTCGTCCCCTTTGGTGAAAACTCTGTATCCATGAACTACCACATAGCTGGCAGTCTACTTAATGCTGAAAATGTGATAAGAGACCTTGGGACACAGGTGGACAGTAGTCTCTCCTTTGATAATCACATTGCCACAGTGGTCAGGAAATCCTTCTACATGGCTCATCTCATCACAAAAGGATTCTCATCCAGAAAAAAAGAGGTCATTGTTCCCTTCTACTCATCACTCATTAGACCCATTATAGAGTACAATGCCCCTTTAGGTATGTACCTCACAAGACATCTACAACAACTGGAAAGACCACAGAAATACTTCACAAAGAGGATTACTGGCCTCAAACAGATGCCCTATGCAGACCATCTCAAAAAACTACAGCTTTACTCCATCGCATATCGCCTACTCAGGAGGGATCTCTGCCTAACATACAAAGCTATGTCAAACCCAGAGCTGTTGGACATGCTCCACTTAAAGAAATCCCAATCCCTCCGAGCTACATGCTCTAGGGACCTAAATTTTGTCACCACAATAAACAGAACATGCTGGATGGATAGATTCCTGTCTCAGAGACTTCCCATACTCTGGAACAGACTACCTATCTATGTAAAACAGAGCTCCTCATTAGCACTCTTCAAGAAAAATCTTGATGATTGGATGGGAAATAGGAAATTCACCCCAGGGATCACTGTGGCTCTGCTCAACAGGGGCACAGGAAAATTATTTTCTTGGGTGGCGAAAGCCAGGGTACATTTTTTGGCTAGGCTTGTATGGGCCCTAGGGCCATTAGCCTAGTACCTACCTATGAACCTATGATGACCACATAACTGCCACAGTGAAGGAATAGAATTAGGTAAACAAAATGAGTAATTTTGAAAATATTTCATTTACTTATACATGTGCACACATCTAAGAGGAATTTTTCTAGCATGATATTTTGATTTAGAATCTGTTAATTATAATAGACAGAGTTTGGTCATATGTCCAACAACAGGATGTATAGTATTGTTTATGTTGCAGGCTAGAAATATATATCTGAAATCAATGAAGAAGGCTCTTAAAAGAAACTGATTTGCATTGTTGTTTTTGAAAAAAGAATTAATTTCTTCAATTTGCAATTTTATGGATTTGCATTAACATTATTTACGCCTCAGCAAAGATGACTGTGGACTAAGATCATTCAACTGTTAAAGATTTATTAGACAGGAGTATATGAGTGCTGGATTTTCTGGATGACTGGGAGATTTGTGTTAATATCATATCATATACTTTTCTTTAAAATATTTCATCTTACCCTTTTACTTCAGCACTGATGTTTTTCAAGTATATTCCTCAAAATCTTCAACTCAGAGCTCTTTCCAACTTATTTAATTTCTGTGCTGATACTGAATTTGTAGGTAGAATACAGAAGATCAAAGTGAAGAAGATTGCACAAAAGGCAATTGGTTGTATACAGTTCACATTTGCTCATTCATGGCTCTCTTACAGTCTTTGACTATTTTCAACTTAAATCACAACAAAATGGAAAACCCACTTCTCTTCAATTCTTCTGTACTTTCAGTTCTTACTTACCGGACATGGCTGTTGTAGATATTGAAGGTCAAACAGACAATTCCCATCAATATTCCCATGCCAGCGAGTATAGACATTGAAACAAAGAGCTTCTGAGAAAGGTGCCGGAAAGCTGGGATCACCTTTGTGTGATCAGCAGGAGGAGAGGTCCCTAAGTAAACCAACAAGAAAAATCTAAAGTAATTAATTATGTTCAAACTAGTTTAAAGAGAATCACAACATTTCTGGTTTAGAGATTTGAAAAATATAAATTGTCTTCATTCTTAGTGGAGCACACACCCAGATTTCATTCAGGCAATCATATTCCTGGCTTAACATGGTTTACCATCACTGCTGAAATGTCGCTAAATTCCCCTTGCATCCTAATTAGGACTCCATAGTTTATATTGCCTAAACTAATGAGCTATATAGCCTAATTTCAAAACACTTGCTCATAGTGCAAGTGACAACAGTAACTGAGAACAAGTCATTCATAATCAGGGCAGACTTATTGAGAGCAACTCAGACTATGACCTCTAGAAAATTAAGCCCTCTGTAACACTGTGAAGGAGGATCCCATATGACCCACTGAGATGTACAATTTTGCAATGTTCCCATGTGTTTTGTAAGGAAGGAAACAAAGTCCTGCATTTGACTTTTTAGGAACACTGATATTCACTTTATGTTTTAATGCTAACACAGTAGTGTCTCTCCACTGCTTTTTAGTCAGAGCTTACAGACAATGCTTGATACCTTGGTACCTTACCTGAAGAAGAACTGCATTACTCAGTGGTTATTCCTTCACACCACAGCTGGCACTGCGGCTTCTCATTTGTTCCTGAACTACAGCCACCTGTGCCTGAGTTAAATGGTTTTATTTGTGGGTTTGATATTTAGGCAGAACTAACTGTATTCTCACCATTTTGTCATGACTTATTGGCCAGCAGACCCTGTAACAAAAAGCCTACTGCGTTTTGTCAATATCCTGTAGCATTACTACCTGTAATACTGCAGACTTGATACTAATTCCTTTACTGAGACAGCTACAACATTATAAAGATAAGACCCAGCACACTGAGAAGGAAGGCCATGTAATACCTGACGTTTATTTGCTTTCCTGTTGGCAGACATGTAGCAATGAACGGTGAAATGGGAACAGAACCATTCAGTCACCTAATAATACCTGACAACAACAGTACAAGAGGTAGATATGCCAAATCATTTTGTATAACAGAGGGAAGATTTGACACAAACTAAATTGTGAATGCGAGGAAGGGACAGCCAAGCAGTTAGATGCCAAGCTACGTGCTGCTTCTGGTAGAAACTAATCTACATTTTTTGGGCAATTAACCTTTTTATAAGAGATTACCCAAAAAAGGCAAGTAAAAAGCAGTTCCGTGGTATAGATGTTTAAAGCTCTGACTATGCCACAGGTGACCTGTGTTCGAGTAGCAGCTCATGTGCTTGTAGAAACTGGCCAGGGAGAACAGTGCTGTCTCAGCTATCCTGGGGGGAAGTGAAAAGAGCTCTGGCATTTCCACAAGGGTGACACCTAGAAGGTGCACTTAGTAATATCCTGCTGATTTTAAGACAACCGACACAAATAGTCATGATGTTTAGCACCAATAAAGTCAAGAGGAATTCAGCATGTGGAGGCAAATCTACATCAGGGTACAGCAATGACAGGCTCTGGAGTGTCACCGAGAGGAAGGGGAGTGTTATATAATTTGCAGTCATCAGAATATTTGGCTGTCCAAAGTCCCTTTATCATGTTCATATCTATGAAGACTAACCAAGAATGAAGAGGTTCCAGTGGTAATTCCCGTTGAGATAGATAGCAAACTCCCAGCATGATATACTGTGCCCTTGCTAAACATGTTTTATAAACTAAAATAAAGACTGATGTTCAGTGCTTTAAAATTGTCAGTTAGTCCCTTATGCTAAAAAAAAAAAAAAACTTATCTTAGCAATACCAAGATAAGCATCATGCATTCTCAACCCTTTATCATCTATTGCTATTATCTCTTCAAAGAATGACACAAGATTCAGAAGACAACACTCACTAAACAAACCTATGCGGTCTGTATCTAACGGAATTATGCCTCCTACCTAATTATTGTTAAAGCTATATTATTATTACTACTATTTTAATGGTTTACAGATAATACTGTTCAGGCTGATGGATCTAAAATGCTCTGTGTCTCATATGAGCTCCCCTTTGTGAGTTGGTTTCTCTGTGACCTGTCACATTAAGTCAGGGAGGAGCCTAAATTCTAAAATTTTATTTAACATAGTTGACAATGGTCAAGTTAGGTTTTCTTCATTCTGTGTAGTAAACTGCCAGGAATACTGTCTGTCTCCATGCTACCTGAAATTATAATTTTATTTGTGGTAGCAGCTGTCATATCTGTAGTCGCATAAGGCAAGATTCTCCCATGACACTTGCTAAATCACTCAGTGTATATCTTTGCTTATTAAGGAAGGTGCTCAGAACTTTTTTTGCAAATAATTTTGCTATGCCCTATGGATTGCTGATTAATTCCTTTGATGACATGTTTTATACAAAAAAAAAAACTTCCTTTCGATTTTCAGATGCAATTAAAAAACATCTTATAATCTCATATATCCTCTGTGAGCAATCCATGTTCATTTTAGATCTAAAGATTTGATTAGAAATCTAAATAGTTTCTGCGTTTTTTAAACTTTGGTTTGGTTTTATAACTAGGGTGACTTTTTTGTCTGCTTTCCCCCCTTCTGTCTTGTTAACGAACACATTCTGGCTAGGCTTATAAATGCCTTTGGGCAGATAGCCTAGTACCTACCTATGAACCATCAAGCAACCCCTGCTGGACTTGAACTCATTCTTTCCCTAGTGGCAGGGACTTCTTCAATATTGTGACAGCATTCCAGGGGAGACATTATGCAGGAAGACATCATGGAGTTTGGACCTTCACCAGCATCCCAGCAAGGAGGGCATTATTTTGTAACCTACTATGTGCCTGTCTTTGCAAGCTGACCACTTTCATGTGTGCAACAGTTGCTTACACCCTTCTGTCCTTGCATATATGCTTCTCCATACATGCCATTTTTGCAGAAAACAAGATTTGTGCTTTAATACTGTTCTTCTTTAAGATTTCACAAGTGGCACACATGCTTTTCTCTTTGACATTACTAATGTTGAACAGTCACTGGCAAATCATATAGTATTTTCTTTAATTTTAACTGGATAATTAGTCCATGCATCTTTTAAGACTAAATCTTTATCTTAACTTGAGAAAAATCTTAAATCACTGACCTTGGTAAGGGTGTTTTTTTTTAAATATGAGTAAGAAAGTGATCTATGTGCCCTTTCGATGCCAAAGTAAAAGCTTCAGGTAAGTAGGAAGATATGTGAAGGCTGCCAGCCTAGCTAGATATAATTTTGTAGAAAATTCTGTCATTTGTAAATATTAATATAAGCCACAGGCTTGTTCTCTTAAATGGAAGAAAATTGTGTTAAATGCTGAACGTCAAAAATGTAACCGCAGTGTACTCTGCTGGAAGAAATCTGATAAGTCAAGCCTTGTATGACTGTTTGATCTCAAACTCGGAGCCATGATGTCCAGACCAGCAGATTCGTTCTATTGTTTTGAGTTCAGAGTTACTTGCTAGATTTTACATATATAATGTCTTTAATTGCTGTGGTTTCCTGACCAGGTGCAAGATCAAAGCTATGCTAAACTCTGAGTTTCTGTTAGCTTGGGAAAACAGAGAAGTGTCAAGAATGATGTAATGTGAAGCAATACTTTGTTATCAATTTAAGGACAGAGTTTTTGGCATTTGTCTTCAGAACTGACAACTCACCAGTACTCTGCTTTTCCTCTATATGTAAGTTTATTTAGAACAGTGACTGCTCTTAGGAAAAGATAGAAAACAGTAAGTTTAGTCTAGCTGTTTTCTGTATACTTATGTCAAAACTATTCTACAGTATTATTTTGAGCATTTTCCTATGATGCCTGAACTCTTGACTAGCACTGTGTAGTATGAAATATTGTCTTGTGTTTTTATTATTTATTATTAAATATTTTTAAACCTCTCAACTGTGGCTATTTTGTGTAGAGATAAGTTAAGCTCTAGAGTACATTGCATGTATATTAATGCACAAGGCCATTCCAATAGTCTTGCTGCTCACTCACACTTATTTGGATATCAGTAATATTACACAGTGAAATTGCTCACCCTTTGATAAGGGCCTTATTAGTAGTTGATATTAGTGATTGGTGGCAGCTGGTACTACCGTATAGACTGGCAGGAAGGGGCATAGCTGGAGAGCCTGTGCAGCCTTCCCCAGGAGCATCTGTGTGTTTGTATATAAATCATATCTTAAAGTGTGTGTGTGTGTGTGTGTGTGTGTGTGTGTGTGTGTGTGTGTGTGTGTGTGTGTGTGTGTGTGTACTACTTGGGCAGGGACATGAAGCACTGGTTGGACAAAGAGAGTGTTGGAGGTTTTAGCTTGACCACTAGGCTGAGGTCTATACCCTAAAGCTGTGCCAGTGGGGAGTCTTACTGCGGATCTGGACAGAAAGGGAGAAACCAGCCCCAGGCTGACTGTGATCTCTATGTGCTCTTAAGGGAAATTGTACTTTACTGTGTGTGTATTTGATATCCTTTTTAATGTGAATGCCTCTCACTGGTGTTAGTGGTGAGGACTGAGGCTCCTTGATTACTGGGCCAATGCACAGGTGCCACATATTAATTGGTTAACAGTGGTGGGATATCCACATTACATATTAATTGGTTGGCAACTGGCTTGTTGTGGTGTGGATAGTGAATTCCTGTAGCTTATGTACAGTGATCACTGAAGGTGTTTTGCACTCTAAATCAGCCACACAGTGAATATTCAGAGTTCAGATCACAATTGTTTTATTTCTTTTTTTAGCTTAGTTAGTCATGGAGAGCAGGCAAGCATGTCAGCAGAGGAGTAAGGCAAGATGACAAGGAGCTAGTTGGTTGAGATGTGCCAGGCTAAGGTACTGGTGCATGGAAACCTGACTAAGGCAGACCTGATTGCAACTTTGGTCACAGCTGCATCAGAAAACAGCAATCAGGAGGAAGATCAGACTGACTGTGGAGATGTACAACACTCAGAGAGTGCACACTCAACCTTTCTGCAGAAGACTTAAAAATCCATCTGGAGCTAAAGAGACTTGAGGGGGAGGCCAGGTGTTTGGAAACAGAAGGAGAAGAGATACTCAGAAGTCTACAGGCTGATAAGAATGAGAAACTGCTATGCCTGGAAGCTGAGGAGAAGGAAATGGAGGTAACAGGGAAGGGAGTAACTGGCCCCTAGAAGCACAAAAGGTCAATACATTTCTTCTGCAGTTTACAGAGGGGGATAATTTGATAATTTCATTCATATGTTTAAGAGGGTATGTAAACAGTATGATGTTGACCAAAGGCTCTGGGCACGGTTCCTGACCCCCTTTCTCCATGGTAAAGCTGTAATTATTTTGTCCAAAATGCCTGATGTTAACCGTTTTAATTATAATGCTGCAAAGAATTGTTTGTTAGAATTTTTTAAGCTAACACCTAAAACTTATAGAAAAAAGTTTCATGAGCATAGACGTAAGGCAGATGAAAGTGTTTGTGAATATGTTGCTGAACTGAGCACTTATTTTCATAGGTGGGTGAGTGGATGTCAGATCACCACTTTTGAAGGGCTGGCAGACCTTTTGGTGAGGGAACAAGCCCTTAGCACTTTGCCTGAGGACATGAGGATCTGGTTAGCTGATAGACAATGTACTACTTCAGATGAGTTGTTGAAAAAGGGAGACCTATACCTAGCAAGCAGGCATCACTGCACAGGAAAGGGACACCCAGTGTTGCTCATGGGTCTAAAGGACCCCATGGCGGGCAGCCCAGACTGCCCCAACAGAATCTGCCAGTAGCAGGTGAAGCCACTAGTCCAGGTACATGTCCAGGACCTAGGATTAAATGTTTTGAATGCAACCAGTCGGGCCATGTGGCATACAGATGTCCACTGAGGCAAGATGGGGAACAAAAGGTGAGAGAGCCAGTAAGTGAGAAAGACAAATTGCCAACAGTAGGTTGTCTTTAGACAACAAGAGTATCAAACTACCACAAGAGCTCATATCCTATCATAGTGAATGGCAAAGAGGCTATTGCTAAGAGAGAGACAGTCTCTGACATAGCCATCGTGAAGCCTGCAATGGTTACAGAGGAGAACTACTTGCCTGAGCAGTCTACTCCAGTTAGAGCTTTAGGAGGGACCCCATTCTATATACCTTTGTCTAGGGTTCACCTTGACCGGGAGGGTGAAAAAGGATGCCAGCAAGTAGGTGTGTTTGAGGATATCTCTGCAGATGTCCTGATAGAGAAGGGGCATAGCTGGAGAGCCTGTGCCAGCCTTCCCCAGGAGCATTTGTGTGTTTGTATATAACTCATATCTTAGTGTGTGTGTGTGTGTGTGTGTGTGTGTGTGTGTGTGTGTGTGTGTGTGTGTGTGTGTGTGTGTGTGTGTGTGTGTCAGCTACTTGGGCAGGGACACAAATCACTGGCTGGACAGAGAGGGTGCTGGAGGTTTTAGCTTGACCACTAGGCTGAGATCTATACCCTATAGCTGTGCCAGTGGGGAGTCTTATTAGGGATCTGGAGAGAAAGGGAAAATCCGGCCCCAGACTGACTGTGACCTCTGTGTGCTCCTAAGGGAAATTGTACATTTCTGTGTGTGTATTTGATATCCTTCCCAATGTGGAAGTCCATCACTGGTGTTAGTGGTGAGGATTTTGGCTCTTTGATTACTGGGCAGTGCATGGGCGTCACAGCAGGTTCATAGTATTAGGCATCCAAATATTAAGGCATTAAATCATACTGTCTCCCTCTTATTAGGAATTCTATACATCCTGATGCTATTTCATCTAGATCTGTTTTTTTCCTGGGATAAAATTTAGTTTTTCAAGTAATTTTCAAACAAAATTAAACATTTCTTCTTCAATACTCAAGACTGGTGATGATTTTTGTTTCAGACATTCACTCAGCACTTCAACTTGCTTTTTACATTTGTCTTTAAAATTGTCCATTTTGCTTTCTAATTTATCTATCTTTACATATAACTCACTAATGTTACTCAGTATTGCCTGTATGTCTGTTTTCATAGTACTGTCCTGTACACTGGGCTTAGAATGGCTCATTCTGAGACAATTAGTTCTTTCTCGTTTTCCTGACAGGAAAAAGCAGTTAAAAGAGATTCAAACTTATTTTTGTACTAAATCTTTCAGCAGATGATCAACTACAAATTCATCAAGGTTTGAATCATTCTGTTTGAGTTTTTCAGTAAAAATCCTGTCAAAAATGTTAAAATGAAGCAAAGCTAAAAATTGTGCTGTTAACTGCTCACCATCTTGGCCTTGCTCCCAAGAGCATGATTTTTTTTTTACTGCAAAATACCCAGTCTCTATAAACCAGAGCACAAAAATGGCAACCTACAGCCTTCATTAATATTATAAAAAATATTACCCAACATAATACCAGGTTTTATAATAAAATACATTAACTGTGGTACACTGTTATTCATGAACATCTCAGTGCCAACAGTTTTTCACTGTACCTCTCTCTCTCTCTCTATATATATATATATATATATATATATATATATATATAATATACACACACACACACATATAGATAGATTAGATATACACACACACACATATATATATATATATATATATATATATATATATATATATATATATATATATATATATATATATATATATATATGAAAACGTAACTTCAGATTAGAAAGGGAACCCAGGCAAAAGTAAACATCCTGTAATAAATTCATGCTGATAGCCTTTTAGCAATAACAACATTCAGAGGAAACCCATTATAAATAAAAGTGATATGAATGAGAAAAAGCAAACTTTTGAGTATGTTTTGGTCTCCCACTGCATACCTTTCAGATGACTAGCTCCTGCTTTCTTATCATATTGCTTTTCTAACTATACTAACCCCCCCCCCCCTACATACACACACAGTTCCCAGGGCTGGAACTGCCTTGGCCATATGCAGTTTGGAAGGAAGTTAGGGAAGCATGAAGCAGAGACTTTGTACTGTCACATATGTTGATGTGCATACAGGGAATTGTTTTGGATGCCTAAGTAGGTACAGCTGCTATTATCATGACCATTACCTCACATAATGTCAGTTAGCCCTAGCCATATTCTCAAGTGCCAAATTTAACAGCAATCTATCTTTCAAGTCACAGCATGCCCTCATCACTGCAAATGCCAAGTTGCAGCCAAAGGTTCATCTCTCTCTCACAGACTGAGTGAGCCAGCAAAATGCTGCTCCCTCCTGACTTACCTTCCCTGACTCCTCTAGTGTCTGAGATGCCAGTCAATCTTGGGTAATCTGGGATGCATTCAGGAATCAATCCCTCTTCACTACAAAGTCAGTGTTTTAGCTGAAGAAGCCAGTTACAAGGGCAAAAGTGTTCATCATTTTATTATCTTATTTTTTTCTATAAAGAAGTATTCATTTCCAAGCAAGTTATAAGTACTTGATTAACATGACATCTCAGGAGGTCTGGTGTAAATTTCATGGCCTTTTTCCTGATTTCAAGGAGTATCTATCAGTAAATTCATTCCTCATGAAATGTTTCTCCTGTGAAGATAAAACCTAGATATTCAAAACAAGATTTAACTAACCATGCAGTCCCCTTGTATCTTGTCCCTTCACTAGCTCTGATTAAAAGTTAAAGTAAGCAAGCAGATTAAGGTATCCAAGGTCTGTATCATACTGGTTCTAGGAAAGTTTTTACTACTACTGTTCTCGCCTCTGTGTCTGCCTAGTAACACCCTGTAGGAGGAACAAGCAGTGGATATATTGCAAAGATCTGCTCCTCATTTATGCAATGAGCTGTCGGTAAGCTATCTCACCCACTTACAGGAGGATCTCTTTGTTTCCACTTCCCCTGCCAGGGAAATGTAGACACATTGTGGTACTGTGCATGTGCCCCTCCTTAACAGGATGGGCATGCCTGCCCTTATCCCCCCGCCAGCAACTCAGATGCTCAAGCTAACTGCAGCTGGGTCATATCTGCTGCAGTCAAGTCTTTACCATTCTATGCCATGGTGCTATCTAAGCTTTTCCAGTTCAGTTCCACAGCCACTTACACCGCAAGCAGGATTGAAGGATCAACTACTTCATGAATGCAGGAAAAACTCTCTCACATAATTCTCCCTGGATAATGACAAAACTCTCTTTCATTATCCTCCTCTCTGAAGTTTCATAAAACCTTCTCATGTAGTCACTCTCCCTTGAACATGTTGCTCTACACCCTCAGCTCAGCCATAGGGAATGAGGTTGAGACACCCTGTCATCCAAGGCCACAACCACTAGACTGACTGAAACCAATTAAGGAACCTTTTTTATCACCAGATATGTTCTGGCATAACATTTTCATCAATAGGTACATCACCCCAGACTCCATTTTATTTTGTACCATTATGCTAAACACAAACACTTTCCTTTTTCCTGTAATTTATCAGCTTTCCGAGTGAGACACTTTGCATTAACAATACAGCACATATTAAGCAAGACATAGACAGACTGTATTTCTTAGTTACCATCATATTTCCTGCTGTACACATCTTGCACAGAATAATTCAACTTGGAACAGATTCTAGCGTAATATTTTATTCCATTGATAAATAAGAAGTTTAATTTTGCATGGACTCAGCTATAATATCTGTTATAATATCTGTGGGTACCCTTTTCCACAGCTATAACTCAAAAAGTGGATTGAAAGGTTCTGTGTGGTGTACTCTACCAAACTGGCTCCTTCTGGAATTTCAGGTGATTTTTGGCTGCTATCATAAGTCCTTCGACCAAGAGTGGAATCTTCATGTATATTGTGGGTTGTATTGTGGTAATTCCGGAGTGGGCGTATTAGTGAAAATTCCTCTTCAGATCAGCATAGATGACATCACAATGAAGGGAACATATCTTCTTGTGCTTGATGGTGGACAAATCACTTGTATTATGTTGTTATCTTTCCTTAATATTAACTTGATCCGTGGCTGCTTTCAACTAATTTTCTTTCTGTACAGTTTCCTCATAGTGCACCAGGTTGGATACTGCTTCTTTCATTATCTGAAGAGTATTAATTTCCTGAGTATAAGACTGCAACTTCAGTTCACAATCTAGTAACACTGGCTTCCAAATCTTTGATTCTTTTGTTGTGCTTCTTTCATTTGCAAATTCATATCTTTCATTCACTTGTCTGTGGATATTTATTAGGATTTCAACTCCAAAAACAGATAACAACCAAGAAGACATCCCCAGTCAATTTAATAAATACTTTACAGAAACCATCCAGACCCTTGCAAACAACCAAACCTATGAGAACATCTCCACCCCTGCAAATCCACCCCCACCTCCAACTAACAATTGCCCCAAGTTCAGCTTCCACTCAGAACAAACCAAATCTATTGAAAAACTACTCCGCAAGCTCAAACCAACGTCTCTAGCTGCGGATAAATTACCCACTGAATACCTCCGCCTGGCTGCAGAAGCCATATCATATCCTGTCTCCATCCTAATTAGCAGATCCATCTCTGAGTTTATACTACCCAAGCTATGGAAAATATTACATATCATCCCTCTACATAAAGGGGGAACCTCCCTGGAACTCAATAACTACCACCCTATATCCATACTACCCATTTTATCTAAAACTGTAGAGAGGGTAATACATAAGCAACTAATGAAATATCTCCTAGAAAATAATCTAATAGCAACACAACAACATGGCTTTAGACCCTTCCATAGCACCACCACCACACTAACAGAATTCACCAACACTGTCAATACTCACAGAAACAATGGACTCCTTTTATCTGCCACGTTCCTTGACTTGTCCAAAGCATTCGATATAGTTAACCACAATAAACTTCTTTCACTAGCAACTCTAAACCTTACCACCCCTGCCATCTCCTGGTTCAAAAACTACCTAAAGGGAAGGAAACAAGCTGTTATGTGGCAAAACCAACTCTTCCCCCTCCCTACTAGTCTCTCTAGGAGTATGCCAAGGCTCCATCCTGGGGCCACTTCTTTTTACCCTCTTCATCAATCAGCTCACAAATAGTATTCCTAAAGCCTCAATAGTGCAATATGCAGATGAGACCACCATAATATGCGCAGCCAAATCAATTGAAATCCTTCACTCCCTAACACAAGAATGCTTTTCCCCTAGCAGAAACCTGGATTACAAACCAAAAGCTTATTCTGACCCCAAGTAAAACAAAGCTAGTACTCTTTAGCTCCCATAGAGCCACACCTCCCACTGATTCTTTCTTCATCTCCTCCTTTAACAAGACCACAATCACCCTCACAAATCATACCAAACTCTTAGGGGTTGAAATAGAAAATCATCTTAAATTTGACCTACATATTTCTATAATCATAAAAAAGTACATAAAAAACTTGGCCTACTGTATCGCAATAAAAAATTCTTCACTGACCACTCCAAAACTACAACAGCGAGGACTCACCTACTATCCACCCTACTTTATGCCTCCCCCTGCTTACAAATCTCTGCAAATCCGACCTAAACTTGATATTTGTTATAATAAGATAGCCAAATTTACTACAACCTCTCCCATCAGAACACATCTTGTGAATGCGTAAAAAAACTCAATTGGCTAGAACTACCACTCTACTGCAATTCAATCAACTATCACTAGCCCACAAAGTAATACATAACTCTGAAAACACCCCAGCCCTACAAAATCTTTTGCAGCCCTATACAACCGCCAGGCCTTTGAGGTCTAGCACACAAAACCTCCTCAAATTAACCAAATATAACAGTGAAGCTGGTAAGTTTGTCTACAGCCACTGTTTAGCCAAAACCTGGAACTCCCTTTCTGCCCACATAACTGACAACAAATCCCCATCACAGTTCAAGAAACTTGTTAAAACTCACTTTTTGAATAATCGACTGTGCTCCTATATCCCCCCTGACTAATGTCTCATTAGAACAGTTCACCTAACTTAGGTAACTCTGCTAAGCCAACCATAGTACTGTACCCACTTAGGACTGTTAATCTACTGCTCATTCCATCTCTCCAG